>NW_026623078.1:32652235-32707235 GCF_023065955.2 Ursus arctos | reverse complement strand
AATGAAACCACGGCTCAGGATGGAAAAGGGAATTGTAAAAGGCTGCGCCTTTCCTGAGTATGTTTTTTAGAGGCAAATAAAGTTGACTGCAAAAGGAACAGACTAGGAGCCTTATGGGTGGTAGTTCGTTCTTGAAGGAGTACAGCCCACTAACCAATCGATCAGGGCAAGGACTATGAGGGAGGTCTACGGGCTGATGCAAGAATTAACCAGGAGAAGGTGGATCAAGTTTAAATTATTAGTGCATCGCTATGGAGAGAATGATCATAGATTTAGGACAACAACCTTTTTAATAACGTTCAAAGTCTCACCCCTATGCTAAATGCGACATCTTAGTGTTAAAAAAAAAAAAAGAAAAGAAAAAGAAAGAAAGAAAGAAAGAAAGAAAGAAAACAAGTGATACAAAAACTGCATGCTTCTATTTCTTTAGCTAGAGAACAAACTTTAATTAGACTTCACCCAGCCGAGAAAGCTTTTCTTAGGCTTAGCATTCAAGATACTCTGAAGTCCTCAACATCACTCTCAACTTGACCCTAATCATTATCATATTATTGTCAATTAGCTTAGCTTATTACTGGCTGCTCTTCTTTGTAACCTCACCACGCCCAACTTTTCTCTGACTTGCTTTGCAATAATTTCTGAAGTTGTATTAGTGATAATCTCTAAGGAATTCCCATCACATTAGAGAATAGTTTTCCGATATCCTCAATGGTAAGTGGGGACAGATGCTAAAAATTCCATTTTTTGAAGTAAGAAAATTGAGTCTGAGAGCAGTTGGGTCACTTGACAGAGAGAAATCTAGGACTCAATAGGAGATGAGTTTTGGGGAAACTAAATTTTATAGCTGCCACTTAAAGTTCTTGTCTAACTGAGTCAATTTCAAAAGCTAAAAAATACAAATATTCAAAATGCACAAAAAAAAATCCTTGAAAATAGCATTGTATTTCCAGGAGAAACCAATAGCAAGTATCCATATTTTATAGAAGAATGGCTGACACCTTGGAAACACACTGAAATGAAAATGGCTTAAGATTTGCAGGGGAATGGTAGGAATGAATGAATGAATTCCTGAATCTTTAATCCAGTTTGGTATGATAGACTCCTTGGATTCATGGGACACAGACTAGCTAGCCCTAAGAAAATTGTGAAGTAATGGAGTTGCTTTTGGAGTCCCAATCCCTCAACTCCCTTGCCTTTATTCAGGCACTACTAGGCCTTTCTTCTTTTCACTTGCTTCTCTATTAAATTGTATTTGTGAGAAAGAACCAATAATTTGAATGCACCTATTTTTTTTCTTTAAAGATTTATTTATCTGAGAGAGAGAGAGAGAGAGACAGAGACACAGAGAGAGAGCAGGAGCACACATGCATGGAGGGATGGGAGGGGGAGGGAGAAAGGAAGAGAGAGAAAGAGAATCCAAGCAGACTCTCTGCTGAGTGCAGAGCCCAATGCAGGGGCGGGGGGGGGGGGGGGTCAAACCCAGGACCCTGAGATCGTGACCTGAGCCGAAATCAAGAGTTGGAAACTCAAACAACTGAGCCACCCAGGTGCCCCTAAATACACCTATTTCTGAAATTGCTTTATACTAGATTATATAATTTGGGGTTTCTTCCTGCTATAGTATTCTGATTTCATGATGTTCTATGCTATTTTCCATTTCACAGAGGATAATTCATTAAGTCAAAAGCATTAATATCTAATTACAGAATTCCAGGCCTGAGTGATTCAGGTGGAAGAAGCTTTACTCAGGACAGAAGAACCTTCCTTGCATTGTTAGAATGATACAGTGATGGGACTCAGCTTCTTCTGCCTCTTCATAAAGTCAACCTTAGTTCTAGGTCTAGTTCAACTAGACTTCATACTCAATAATCCCATACTCCCCTCCACACTTGCTTTTGCCCCTTACATCTGAGAAAATTGCTGGCTCACTATCTCTCTGACATGATAATTTAAGGTGAGAAATTTTAAGGAGCTAAAAGACTTAAAACAACAATGGTAGTTAGAAAGCAAAAAGGATCAATAGTTGTTGGCTCAGGCTTTCCCATCAGATGGGGTCTACAAGTTCCCATCTAGAGGACATATGATGAATTGGCATGAAAATTTTCAGAAGACTGCAATAGTATTCCTAACTACTACAGTCTAAGACTATCAGAGATTTTCAGGAATTCAACATCTTGAGGAGTAATCAGATTAAATAATTAGCTATTAAGGGTGCCTGGGTGGCTCAGTCAGTTAAGGGTCTGCCTTTGGCTCAGGTCATGATCCTAGGGTCCTGGGATTGAGCCCCACATGGGGCTCTCTGCTTGGTGGGGAGCCTGCTTCTCCCTCTCCCTCTCCCTCTGCCTGCTGCTCCCCCCACTTATGAGCACTCTCTCTCTGTTAAATAAATAAATAAAACCTTTAAAAAAATAATTAGCCATTAGGTAAAAAGCCAACTGATAGATGAAAAGAGGAAATAGAAGAGAAAAACTGAATGGTAATCCTGATACAGAATAAGTGGTAACTATAAATTAAATGCATGTCAAATTTTCATTGTTACCAAGTTATAGTGCTAAAGATACATTTGTTCCTATTCCCTAACTCCTACTCCAGTTCATTGGAAATTCACTGAGAGAGAAAAGTTTTTATACAAATAATCTCCTATTATCATTATTTTGTTTGGTTTTATTCTCTTGGAACAGCTGCCTATTCCCGAAAGTTACACTTTTGGAACAAAATCCTGTCTCGCAATGAACTTAGATACAGCTATTTTCCCTCAGGTTTCCTGATCTTGGTCTCCCAGAGGGAAAATTTATTTTTGAGGTGAAAATAAAACTTATTATGTACATGGAGCCAAAGACAATTGTGCTAAAATTATGAAAGACTTTCTCTTATCTAGATTTACCCCAAATGTGCTAGTAAATTACACTGAAGTATGAGAAAAATGCAAAAGGCATGTTCTAACGTTCTGTTTAAGGAAACTGGGTTAGACAGTATTTCCAAACACTAATGGAAGATATAAAAATCAGACCCTGCTTAAAACAATAAAGTAAATAAGTTAAAAATAGAAAATCAAGTTAGTATTCTATTCATCTTGAGCAAAATGCCAAAGGAAGCCAACATCCTCAAGGATTAATCGTAAATTTTGGAGCACCTGGGTGGCTCAGTTGGTTAAGGGTCTGCCTTTGTCTCAGGTCATGATCCCAGGGTCCTTTCTCAGTGGGGAGTATGCTTGTCCCTCTGCCCCTCCCCCTGCTCGTGCTTTCTCTCTCTCTCTCAAGTAAGTAAATAAAATCTTTTTAAAAAAGGATTAAATGCAAATTTAAAGTTTTTGAATTTTTTCCAGGTGTACAGGCATGTGATTTCCTATTGCCACTTGCCCTTTTTGCATATGATCATGAGAGAAAAAGACAAATGTGGAAATTTTTTAAGCAGAAAGTAATTCATTTTAGTAGCAAATGAGTACTAGTCATTAGTGATGCTGAACAGAGGGCTGGGTCATCATTTGGGAAACAGGCACACATGATGCATATTACCCTTGAAAGGGCCTTCTTATGGTCTTGAAAGATGAAATAATTTGAAGGGTTGTTGGAAGCAAGGTAAGTATTAAAGCTGGTAAAGCAGAAGAGCAATTACACCCAAAATAGAACAAAGTGGGTGATCAAACCGGAAAATTTAGAGGATGATAAATACTAACACTGAACATGTACATTACCATTTAAATCGGTGTTGGCGTGTAGGCTTTGGAATCAGACATTACTTTATGGCACGTGTCATAGTCAATGGAGTCCCTTTGTTGTGATTTCCTTAGGATCAAGCCCCTCAGATTTACCTTCAAAGAGATGGGTTCTCTTTAAAATGAAGGCTTTTCTATAAACAAATCCCATTGAAGTGGGCCCAAAATGAACATGTCCTATTCTCAAAGTTTATTCGTGTATATATATATATATATATATATATATATATATATATATATATATATCAAGCTGTGGCAAGCTCGCAGGGCATATGAGAAACTCAGATATATGCTACTTAGGAAGTGTTTTTCTCCTTTTGATTTCACCTCACTGGTTTGTCTATCTATCCCCTGAAGCAGAGGAAATACTTATTTGAGGAGAAAGAACACAGTGGAAAGATGATGATAGAAGGACGGAGAACCACAGCCCCACTCTACTCAGAATCTAATCAGAAGATTCAGCATTACCCACCACAGGTAAATTAGCCCAAAAAAGGATGGGAACTGGAAGCGTGGGAACTTAGGCGCTCAGACAGGATCCTCCTGCTAGTGGTATTCCCACTGTGTTGATGTTTAAACAAAGAAGGAATTCAAGAGAAATTGCAAATTCTAGTAGGTATGTTCACAGACCCTTTCTCTTTGTACCATTCTCTGGTCTGTTTTGGTCTAGGACTGAATAAAGCAACAGATTCAAAGGGCCGAGTTCCTCAACACCTGACACACGTATAGATACTGTTCACTGAGGACATGCCTCCGACATCCTCCTGCAGCTGATACTTACAGACAGAGCCCACATTTCTGGGGGGGGGAGGGGAGAAGGATATAAATTATATTTATGTTGAGTTGAACGAGGAGAAAGGTTAGGTTATTTAAGTATTTCATAACCATCTCTCTCTTCCCTTCTCACTTTCCCTCATACAGGCCCTCTGGGTGCCGGTTTTTGGAGTGATGGACCAGAAGGGCAGTCAGGGAAGGACCCACTGTCCAAGTAAAGGCCTGTGATCCAGCAAAAACACGATGCTCTGGCTGCCATTGAAGGGGGTGACTCCCCAGCCAGCATCAGTCAAAGCAGATTATAGATTAAAGGCACAGACCCTTAAACTGCTCTTAGTGGATGTGAAGTATCAAATTTTACTCTATTTCACATAATATTTTATTTTAAATTTTATATAACTAAATTTTACATAACTGTCCATAGGAGTTTTTCCACACCAGACATTATGTGGAAAATCTCTATTTTACCTAACTGATCATAGGAGTTTTTCCACATAAGTCATTTTTCTATGTGTCAATAATCACAGTGACATGTGAAGTGGGACAGGAAGACTAATATATTCATACGCAAAAACCAAGCACTGCATTACTCTTAAAACAATTATGTCTGACTTAATTTAAATGTATAGCTAAATCATGCAATTGTAGCTTTAACATTTTCAGGCCCCAAGATTATCCAGATAATTAAGCCCAGAATATTACTTAGGGGCAAGGTAGTTAGTATGATAGTTAAGGGAAGGGCCGTTGAAGAATTGTTCTTGGGCACATTCCTTATATGTGTAGGTCTATTCTGCTTCTCTCTAATGCCAACTAGTCATTCTGGACAGGGGAAACCGTAGCAGCCAGCGGTGGTCAAAGGGCCATTCCTATCATTGTTTTCATGTCTCCCAAACTCAAAGTGAAAATAGAAGTATCTTCGTACAATCACATGGCAATTTTGGTTTTTAGAAGAGAAAGATGAAATTGAAAAGTTTGAAATTTATGTAAAAATCCAATTAGTGAAAATGAGAAAAGCTCTGTGTGTTTTGGAAACTTTCTAGATACATGCAATTAATTCATTCTAAATAATGTCAAAATTTCCTTACAAAAAGGAAAAACATTGCTGGTGTTTTCTTGGTTTTTGTTTTTGGTTTTTTTTCTTTGAAAATCACTGTTAATTTGAAAAATAAAACTTACTTTAAGGAAGAAATTATAAGAGAGCCCTTTTTTTTCTACTTTGCATAGTAATGTTTGTATAACATATAAAACAATAAAACATATAACGTTCATTATGTTTGGCTGTGTGATTGCCTAGCACACTATATTCAATTTTTTCAAGCCAATATAATAGGATGCTTATTTTTACTCACAAAATCTAAAGCGCATAAATTATATTTCTCTTGATGAACACAGAATTGGATTCATCATCTGGGGTTGCCTCAAACAGCTTTACAATTTAGTTATGACTTAATTATAGATGTGGGGTAGTGGGGAGGTAAAAAGTCATAGAGTAATATGAATATATCTCTAAGGTTGTAAATTTATTGAAGTAGCAAGTAACAATGGGTGCTACATAAATCAAAATCTTATAGCAATGCTAAATTGTAAATTATCACAGAAGTCATCTTTTTAGGAGTTAAACTTTGAACATAAGCTTTTTACCTGCTAGGTGTAATGTAGGAGAATTCCTATGTCTAGAGGGCCCTTAACTTTTGAACTTCCTGGCACTGAAGGAGGAGGAGGAGGAGAAGAAGAAGAGGAAGAAGAAGGAGGAGGAGGAGGAGGAGGAGGAGGAGGAGGAGGAGGAAGAGAAGAAGAAGAAGAAGAAGAAGAAGAAGAAGAAGAAGAAGAAGAAGAAGAAGAAGAAAAACAACCAAGCTCAAAACAAACAAACGAACAAACAAAATTTTTCCTTGGAAAGAACATAAATTAAGATCCAAAAAATGTATTATTTAATGCTTTGCTTTATTAATATGTATATTGAATATTATGTCACATGTTTGTGTTAAAATGCCATTTAAATCAGTATTAAAGTAATTATATAAAAGGAATACTTCTCTTAAGACATAAGGATGTAATGATATAAATAATTACTATCTTTCTGAGACACTGCTATGACCTGCCTAGTCTTTATTTTCCTGCAGGCTGACTTACTTCCTGGTTCTTAATTATAGTCACTAAAATATCTATTTCCGAGAAGGTAAAGGTGTCACTTACTGAAATTAAAAGAGATCCAAACGTATATCCTGTTCTTGGTTACATGTGATTGGCTGCCTAATATTAATTAATGAATTAGACTGACTCGCCTTGAAATGACTTACTGTTTGAATTTTGTGGAAATCCAGGCAAGGAGGATGGACCGTTCATTCCAGGGAGTAGAACCGGAGGGAGGCCTGGGAGTCCTGGATAGGCTGCTGGCAGACTGATGCCATGGAGGGAGCTGCTGTCCATCATGCTTGGCTGCTGTACCGCTAAGCCCAGCACATCTGAAGCTTTCTTTATACGGTCAAGTTCTTGCTGTGCCATCAGCTGTCGAACGGTGGTCGGAGCCAAGTAATCTTTCTCCCGATCAAGCTGGCTCCCAACGGTCTCCCTCACTTTTGAAATGTGCTGTTTGGAGAAAATATGATCTCTGATGGACAAGCGGGCAGAGTACTTCACCCCGCAGAGGGTACACTCTGGTTTGGTGCCTTCTGTTCCACTCTGATTAATCATGAAAGGCTTCCCTATGTTAATTTTAAATTTCTTTTCCTTTGCCCTTGCATTCTGGAACCACACCTGGACCACGCGTTTGGGCAGGCCGATCTCATTGCCTAGCATTTCGCATTCTTGCATGGTTGGAGTTCGGTAGTCACTGAAGCAAGCCTTGAGAACCTTGAGTTGAAGGTTGCTCATTTGGGTTCTGAAACGCTTGTGACCTGGTCGATCGTTGCTTTTGGATTTAAAAGGATTGCTGGATCCAAAGGGGTTTGGTGAACTCGGGTCAGCGATGCTGGAGGATTCACTGCGGTCAGCGTTGTCGTCGGGGTCGTCCGTGATATAAAAGCTTTGGTCGTGGTCACCGTCTTTATCGTTGAAGTGTATGGAGGGGCTCGTGAGAGAAAAGAGAAATTTTTCGTCGCAAACCTCCGTGGTGGGTGTGGTTGCGGGTTTTGGCAAAGTGTCGAGAGTTTTGGGCTCTTTAGGAGACAAAGCCGGCTTCACATCTCCGGAACTTCCCGTGGTGCTTTCCATCTCAGCATTGCCCTCATCGCCGGTGGTGGCGTCGCTGATGGCTGTATTAATCGACGAAGTCTCATCAAAATCCGTTTTGTTTTGATCATACCCCGCCTCGGCAGGAGGGGCGTTTAAATTCTCTACATCCTCCGAACACTCTGCTTTGAAAGAAGAAGGGCTTAAAAGATTCTTCGGCGACAGCTCTGCTGTTTTACTAACAGGTGTTGACACTGTAGAAGCCAATTCATTCTCACTTGATAGATCAATTTTAGTTAACGGCAAAGACGGATAATCAAAATAAATGTATTTCTGAGGGCTCTCTCCCCCATCTTCTGTTGATATTAAAGGGCTCGGCGGCAAGCTGTAACCTGCCTGCTTTCCTTCGTTCCAGTGCCGAGAGCGAATGTGGCTTTCTAAGGCCGACTTTGCCTTGAACAGGGCTCGGCAGAAAGGACACCGTTTGTGAGACTGTGCTGGGCCCACCGCCCGGAACTGGCCTTTCCTTTCTCGAGCTCGCGTATTCTGGAACCAGACTTGCACGACTCTTTTTTTCAGCCCCACCTCACGTGCAATGTGATCGAGCATTTTTCTGGTCGGATTGGAATCCAGCAAGTATTTTTCGTAGAGTATTTCCAGTTGTTCCGGGGTGATGGTGGTTCTCAGGCGCTTATCGCGGTGCTGGTCTTCGCCACTGTTCCCTCCCTCCTTCTCACTGCACGCGTTGTCTTCTTTATCGTCCAGTTTCCTCTTGAGGGAGGCAGCGACAGTGGCCGGCGTGTTCGTGTGCGAGGAAGCGGTCTGAGGTGGCATCTGCGCCAGAGAACCGCTCAGCAGCTGGCCAGTCATCAGCGGGTTGTTGGGGTCGAATATCATGTAGGGCATATCCATGGGCCTTTCCAAGAACGGAGAGTGAAGGAATTGGTTTTGAGCAGCAAGGAAGTGCATGTGCTGGTGCTCCTGCCAGAGTTCCAGAGTCGGGAAGGCAACGGTACACTGATCACATTGGTATTGTAGTAACTGCGGAGGTAGACTGTTCTGGAGAGAAGTCATGGAAATCTGCAGTGGGCTGGAAGGGACCGGGGTTTGAGAGGCCGAGGGAGGTCTTCCGATGAGCTGGGGCTGTTTTGGCGGCTGGGGCTGCGGCGGGGCGGCCGAGGCCTGGGGCGGGTCTGAGGAAGTTGAGGCTAATGGCAGGGCTGGTTTGGTGCCTTGAGAAGGGGGAGTGGGGTCACTCTGCTTTGGCTTTTCTGTGGGATATTCAGGCTTCGGAGAGGTCTTCTCGAGTTCTGGTTTGGGTGACGGAATCAGGGGCGTGCTGGTCCCGGAGCCAGAGCCTGCTGCGGGGGCGGCGGTGCCCTTGGCGGCCTCCGTCTGACCAGCCACGGTGCAGTGCTTATACACTACTTGGTCGGTGGCGTCCATGGAGTCTTCGGTCTGGCTTTCATCTTGAGCGTCATCGTCTTCATCCTTGTAACACTGCTTTTTCTGGTGCGTGATCAAGTCAAAGATCCTGGGGAAAACCACATTGCACTTTTTACATTGGTACTGCATGTTGCTCGTTCGGATATACCGCTCATTCGTGAGTTCTCTTTTCTCGTTGTCTTTAGTTTCTGCTTGATTCTCGTAACTCTTGCGTGCTTTCTGACGAGCGTTCTGGAACCACACGACGATAACCCGGGTAGGTAGGTTGAGAACCGTGGAAAGTTGTTCTATTTCATCATCTTTTGGGTAAGCGTTTGTGTCAAAAAAGTCCTGCAGAACCCTAAGCTGGTAGTCAGTAAATCGCGTTCTCGAAGATCTCTTGCTGAATGACGCATCTGACTTGTAATGTTCTAAAGAGGAGGGCTGCGGATCAATTCTGATATCTTCCAAAACAGTTATGGGGGGGTTACTGAAGTTGTACGGTGAGTCCTTATTCCTCTGTCGTTCCTTAAAAAGTGTATTTCGAAACCAGTGCTTGATAACCTTTTGAGAGAGCCCAGATTTCTCTGCCATTTCCTGGATCTGTTCTTCGCTTGGAGAGTTATTGATGTCAAAATAAGCCCTCAGGATTTTTAGCTGGTCGTCTGTGATTCTCGTCCGTGGGCGTTTGAACTGAGAATGCCTTAAGAAGTTGGGATCTAATCCGAGCTGTTGCTGGCAAAGCTGAGTGAGATCTGCAGAGAGAGTGTCCATCTGGGGCAGCTGCAGGGCGAGCTGGGGAGGAAGTGCAGGGTGCTGCACGGGCTGCATCATAATGGAAGGAAAGAGTGGAAGGTCAAGAGAAACAGGCAGCTGCACCTGCGGGGGAGCAGACGGGGGAGGAGGTGGGGGAGGAGGCGGGGGAGGCGGTGGCGGTGGCGGCGGTGGGGGTGTGGGTGGCGGCGCTTGTAGAGGAGTAGAAACCGTGCTCGGGAGTTTTACAGGACCCAAGGAGGAAGGCTGTGGAGGAGCTGGAGGCAGAGGGGGAGGGGGAGGTGGTGGAGGTGGCGTTTCTGGTGAAGATGGCGAGATTGGATAAAGCTTGTCATAGGCCTCCCTGTATTGCCGAGCAAATTTTTCTAGTGCTCCGTATGGAAAAAATTGCCCATGGACATGTTCTTGGTGACTCTTTAGGATAAGAACATTGGAAAACAATTTACCACACGTTCCACATTCCAGTTTATCAGTGTTTTCACCTTCACCACTTTTGCCCTTCTTCTGGACCTTCTGCCTGTTTTCGTTATACTGAATGACCAGTTCAAAACCAAAGTTTTCCAGTAGAGCCTTGGCAGCGTTTCCTCTGGCCCCTGAAGCTATTCGGGGTGGCGGGATGCATGGTTCCAAAGATTTTTGCTTCTTCGCGTCCTTGCCTTCTTTGAGTCCTTCACCCTCACTTGCATATTCTTGCTTTGGCTTTTCTTGCTTTTCTACAATCTCCTCTACCTCCTTGTAAGATGGCACGTCCTTCATGATGGGGCCGTCGGCACTGGCTATGTTCGCTTGCTCTTGTTTCAGTAACTTGCTTGCCACCTGCTGCTGCTGCTGCTGGGGCTGCTGCTGGGGCTGCTGCTGGGGCTGCTTCTGGGGCTGCAGTGGGGGCTGGGTGGCCTGGTACTGTTGTGCTTGTTGCTGTAGCATTTGGAGTTGAGTTTGGCCAACATGATGCTGGGTTTGAATCTGCTGCTTCAGGTCTTCAAGCAAGGATCCCGCCATTCCCGTCATGCCCGGCATACCAAATGTGGCCGAGCCCGGCAAGCCCAAATCCGGCCCCAAGCTGAACTCCGTCCCGGGGATGTAGAACGGAAAGAGAAACTGAGGCTGCTGGAACTGCAACAGTGCTTCCGGGGTCACAGGGAAATGAGGCAAAAAGGCTGGGTTTAGAAACTGAGGCTGAAAGAACGCAGCTTGCTGCTGTAACTCGTGCTGGAGTTGCATCTGAATTTGTGCTGGTGACTGCAGCGGGTGGTGTGGAGGTTGAGCAGAGATTAATTCCGGGCTTGGCTTTTTATTTAATTCTTTGGCATCTAAGTGGGTGTCCTTGCTGCTGATGGTTGCTAAACTCATGGAATCTAACATTCCCTGGCCGGGACTGCTGTTGGCTGCCAGGCTGTGCCCACCAGCCACGTGGCCGCTGGGCTCCAGCTTGGCAGCCCGCGCCTTGGTCTGGTGGAGCACGGACCTCATGTGGATTTCCAACGTCGAGCTTTGGCTGTACGCAACATTGCAGATGCTGCACTTGTAGGGTTTGTTGTCTGTGCTGCTGTTGGTTTCTTGCGGAACGGGACTGGAGGCTTCCTGCAAAACCTTTTTCAACTTATGCAGATGAGACACTGAATTATAATGGACCAAGAGAATGTTCTTTTGGGTGAACGACTCTTTACACACTGTACATTTATACGGGCGCGATGGGTCAAGGAATTTTTCCATCGTAAAATTTGGCCCTTTTCTGAAAGGTAAGGTCCGCTTTGGTTCAGAGCCCATGTCGTCTGGAATAGAGCTACTGTCACTCCCTACAGGACTTGCCTTCCCTTCATGGTCCACCTCATACTCTCTCTCCATTTCCTGCTCTAGGGCGTGGTCGTCCTGCGCCATTGTCTCACTCTCTGCCCAAAGTTCGCCATTCACGGGCAAGGAGGCATAGAGCTGTTGAAGTTCAGCCTCGCTCAGTTCGGGGTGGCCTGCTTCCAAGTGTTTTTTTAAAGCCTGGAATGTACGGAAACTACGCTGGCAGAGATTACACATCGTCGCGGCCCGAATCGCATGATACTGGGAATGTATCTGAAGCTTCTGCATAGTCTTAAAAGCCAAGCTGCAGTGGTTACAGCGGGTACTTATAAACATGGCGGTCGGACACGGAGAGGGGCTGTCTTTTCTGCTGCTCGCTTAACTGATCCTGTAGAGTGTCAGGGAGTTTCACATCCTTGCTGCTATTTTTACTCCATTCTGACACTTCCATGGGCTCTTTACTTGGTTTCTGCTCCTCACTCTTTATTTCCACGCTAGCCTTTGAATCATCAAGACCGGCCATACTTTTGTCATCCACTGGACTTTCGCCTGTGTAGAAGAAAGCACAAATATGTCGCTTACAGGAAGAAAGCCTAATGCTTAAATGCCAGTAAATATAGTAAGTAGGACCTCTAAAGATTTCTGTTTAATCGATTCTTTTTTTTTAAAGTAGGCTCTGTGCCCAGCATGGAGCCCAATGCGAGGCTTGAACTCACAACCTGAGATCAAGAGTCCAGACCCTTAACCAGCTGAGCCACCCAGGCGCTCCTAATTGATTCTTTGAAGAAATACTTATCGAGCAACTACTATGTGCCAAGCAGTGTACTGGGTGCTGGGGATGTAAATGTGAACAAGAAATCACCCCAGACCTCAAGGAATTCCAGGATAGGAAAAAAAGCAAGTTCAAGGTAGTTATAGTATGTTGCAATCAGCATGATATCAAGGGCCATGACCTCAGTGTTCAGGAATTAGGACACACAGAATATTCTTGGTCACTGACAGTTAGGTCTCCTAAAAGCAGTTACAGATAGCCAGATACTTAATGTGCTTTGGAAAATGCAGCTCTTGGAAACACCACAGTTGCTTTTTTCCCCCCTCATTTTTTCCTTCCTTAAAAAAAATAAAAATAAAAAAAAAGCCAAAAAAACTTTGATAGTAATGATCCTGGAACATCACCACACATGTGAGCCCCCGAACGTGTTTTCTGCAGAAACTGTGTCCAGGCTGGCATACCTGAATATTTCCCAGATCCCTCAGCTGGGATGGCTGCGGGTGTGTCCCGCTCCGATTTCTCAGAGGCAGCTGCTGGCAGTAGCAAACTGTTGGGCATCATCACATCAGGCACAGGCACCTGTGATAACCAAAGAGGTTTGCGTCACGTGCAGCCCAGAAATCAGACTCCATCATATCTGTCAATGGGCGGTAGCCTATCCCACTTCCTTTTTCCCAAAAGAAAGCAGGGACATTTTGTGGATCTCACAGGCCAAGGCTATCCTTTCGAATTTTAGATCAATGCTGTTGCAATACTGTATTCCTTTCTTTTTAAAAAATAGGAATTTGAAGGTTTTTGTCGGCCTATTTTTTTATAACGATGATCAGGAAAGTTTGAGAATCAACGTGCACACGTGAGTCATTTAATTAACATTACAGGTACAGAAGAAGTAAGACAGTAAAACATGTCACTGAATAAGGTATGCCTCGTATCGTGTTTTCTTTCTCCGTAAGCAAAAGAGACAACAAATAAATGGGCCTTGGTTGTGATTTCTAGAACACAGGCTGTAAGAGAGCTTTCAGTAGGCAGAAAACAAATTTCTAACCAATAATTACAGATTTCACGTTGATACTTTTAGAGAGATCATGTCACACCCGCGGCAACATTTGGTCTCCTTACTGTCATAAGCAGCTTCTCCACACAATCTGGAGACACGCTGTGCAAATGCGTCAGATGTAGCTGGAGGTGCATTTTGTTGCTGAGGACGTCCTGGCAGAGGGGACAGCAGATGACGGGCTGCACCGAGTGCTGTGACAGGACGTGCATCTGGATACGACTTTGGTCCCTACTATTGTAGTTACAATAAGGACACTGAAAGAACTAGAGAATATGGAATAAACATGGCTGCTGTTAGTGGATGGACTCGGATGACTTCAGAACATTAGAAGTAACACCGAGAGTTAACTATAATGCTGAGCACAATGTCTACATACGTTTCAACAGCATGAACTCGTTTGGGGCTCTAAAACTACCAGGAGCAATAATAATAATAATAATAACAATAACAATAATAACAACAATAAAACAGGTTTACACAGCAAAGGGAAAAAACACTTGTACCTGTTCATGACAGAATTTATTGTCCTCTGTAGGTTTTGATCTTTTTGTTGCAACATCCTCTTCTTTCGCCAGCAGGAGTGGCTGGGTCCCCCCTCCCACACTGACTTTTAGCTCCTTTTCTGGTGTGATTATTCCTGATTCCCAAAAAAGAATAGAACACCTCAATTTTAAAAGACGCACAACATCAAATTCTGAAAAATTGTATCTTTTTCGAATAGCTCTGACTCTAAATCCACCGAATCATAAAAATGACTGAACAAACACTTTTAAATGATGCGAACCTCAAAAGGCAAAAAGCACACTTCTTTTTATCTACTAAGTGGGCTTTATAAATATATTTTAAAATGTACTCCTGTCTCATGTTTAGATAACCCTAGGTGACCTTGAAAGATTCATCCATAACACATGCTCTCTGGTGTCTCAGAATGCCTTTATCACATTAAAGCTAATCTACTCCCATTCACAAATGCTAACTTAGAAAATAGTTACTTTTACTAATGTTTAATTACTTATCTCTTTTCTAAAATTCTTGGACGCTGAACACATTTCAAAATACCAAGAAGAACTGACTAATTATAATTCAGAAACGAAAATAATATTTTCACATGGTGAATATAGGATTTAAAAAATTTACTATACATTCCATATCTGTTGCTGCTTTAAGTGATTTATACTTTATTTTAGATGTTTCAGCAGTTGGCTGTACACATAACATTATGGTCCAAATCTCAAGAAGACAATAGTTTTATGAGGTTAATCCGAATATTCGGCGTTAAAGATGGTTTAGAATTTTGCCTAGATGGGCAATGTAATGTGCGGGAGCTTCACACGTGTCAAAGAAAAGAGTGCAATTCTAATTTCCCAATCTAACAGAAAATTCTTTCCAGCATCAATTTTCCCGATAATCTCCTCTGTGAGGCTGGATATTACAGCGACATTGGGTAGGCATGTCACATACATCTCACGACAAACACAAAACCTCATTTACCATCCATTCCAATCTCATCATAGCGCAGCATCATCTGACCTTTTTTCTGCTGTTTATTATGAGTATTTCTAATTTTAACTTTCAATTTTCACCATCTTCCAGTCAATTTGCAACTAAATTATTTCCAGGGTGAGGACACTATCACTGGACAACTGGGTGCAAATACATCTTGAAATGCAATGAAGCTAAACCATTGATTGCTATCAGACCCCGCGTAAATATAGAGTCTAGGCGTAATCTGATTGTATGCTGTGCATGAAGATTTATCTTGATTTTTTTTCAATCCACATACGGTTCATATAAATGAACAAATTGCACCTTATTGCAAAATAACCCAGTTTTAATTTAAAAATAAGGTCAAGGATGTTATGGAAACAAAGTAAAAATGAACCAGAAAATATGTTCTTTTTCTGTCCTGAATAGAGAAGCCTGTTTTCGAACATATAAATAATTTTAGGAATTTCAAATTCAGAAAGAAATTTAAAAGTAAGACTGACTCTGAGGAGACCAAAATTAAAATAGAATTTAAATGACACGATGACAATAATTTTATCCCCTTGAGGTTTGTGGTAGGTACAGAATTAGTGCTGCACTTTCAACAAATTACACTGCCTTTGATTTCTAGATTTACAAACACTAGATTTTATTTGAATGAGTACATTTGTCATATATATATATATACATATACATATACATATATATATATATATATATATATATATATATATATACACACACATACCTTGGAGAAATTTAGATTCTTTGTAAATATTTGAAAAAATAATTTATCAAATTTGTATTTGAAAAAACTTAAGTTTGAGATTAATTGAATAATTTCATTACATTGATTAAACAATATCCAAGTATTTGATAACCAAAAGATAGGTTAAAACAGGAATGTGTATCTCATACTTAATTCTGGCATCAAAAAATACGTTTTTTCTTCTCAAAACAAAACATCCTTTGTGTGCTATTGTCTTAAAAGTGTTAAAAATAAACATTTAGGAAGACAATATGCCATATAGTATTCTGCAAATAAAATTTATTCCCTATTGTTTCAGATCAAGTTCTATAAAATGATTGTCATTTAAATCAGCAAATGTCTATCAGTTGCTTTTCCCTGTGAAACTGAAAGATTTTTCTTAAAAAGTTCCCCATTAATGAGTAAGCGTATGTTCCCTTAAGAGAATAATATTATATCATATCCCCTTATCATTCTTTTGTGTACATGGTAGAATTAGACCGACCAAATAATAAGTTGGTCCAATTCCCTATGCTATCAAAAACTGTCACACACAAGTTAAAAGATAATTTCCATGACTCTGATTGCTTGCAGGCCCCATGGAACATCAGATATAGAATAAACCTTCCATAAACTTCTAAATCTATTAAATTTATAGCTATGGCTCTCTTCTCATAAGCATATATATTCTAACGCTGGTACTATAAAGGATCAAAAAACATTCCTTCCAAGGTTTGAAACATTTTACTAAGACTACGCTATGGACTGGTGTAAATACTTGGTCTAATTAATCCATGTTCTTATTTTTGCCTTGTTAATATTCATCAACAATATACTTGTTTTTAATTTAGTGACCTTCCACATTGCATCAAGGAAGTAGAGAGTTCAATTTTAGGGTCATTGTTTCATGGCCACTGCTGTAACTATTGGTTATAGTATTCCACCCAATATATGTGTCAACTTCAATATTTTTTGGCTAATTAACTTAGTTAATTAAACCATGATCTTAATGCAAGCTAGGGGCTTCCTAAAGACCATCTTATTTTAAATTGAAAAGAAGTTATAAATAAGGGCTTCATCCCACACCACCCCTGCAACCCACTCAATTGAAGCTAGGCACCCAGAAAATGGATGCCGTTGATAAGAAGAAGCAGAGAGAGCTGAGATGCAGTAACAACAAAAACAGACTCTTGAGGATAAGGCAGGCCATCAGAACTTTTTGCAAAGATGATGGAAGTTACATTTTATGCACACATGCCTTTCTACTCAATGGGGTTTAGCTATCTCAAGGATTATGGCCTACCCAATAAATTGCAGGGCATCAATTCTGGGTTCTTTTTCCGAATTGTCTTATCCTAGAAATATATGAAATAAGGGCCTGTCTATTTTGGAAGGTTTTGATTAAGTTTTGTGGTTACTCATAGTTTATGACTGCAACTTCATTTGAAGTAAACCCTGTTTGTTACCTTAGACAAAATTTTGAAATAAGATCACAATTCATTTTGTGTTATTAAGACCTCCCAATATTCTCAAAAAAAACAGTGCCATTTTAATGCATTTTAACTAAAAAATGAAATCTAATTACAAATAAGCACTGCCAAATAGATGAGCCAGTGATTATCTGTCAGTTATGGGATTATTTAGCTTGCATGAGAGTGCTAATATAAAAATGACATAATTCATTTCAATTCAGTTGCTGCCTACTTAATACTTTCAATCCCTAAAATATGGAAGGTTGTAAGGTGGTTTATACTCATAACAAGTGAGGAAAATCCAATAACACATATGTACTCAAAGCAAATCTGGGGGGAAAAAAACCAATAAAACAAAAAACTGAGTTATTATCTATCAATCAATGTATTTGATAAAATTTGAATACTATAAAACTTGAATATAACAGAGGATGTTATTCAACTACAAATAATTCTAAATTATAATTACTGGTACAGTATTCTTTCTAATGAGACTAGAATGAAAGGATAATTTTAATTGCAATAATGAAGGTTAATTTCCATCTTTGCTCGTGTTTACTCCCTTATTAAAAAGTGGTCCCTTTAGCCATGGCAGAGACATATTACATTTTCAATGCAAATGTATTAATCTGGATAAACTCTATATTAATTCTTGTACTGCACAGAGCTATAATTTGGATTATAATTAATCTAAAGTGGCACTAGATTTAAATGACAATATAAATGAGGCATTAGGAGGCTTTTCTATTATGAATGAATATTCAACAAATATAACTTGCATATTGCCAAGTCTCATTTTGAAAGCTGCAGTCCTAGAGATTAATGTCAGCAACCAGCACAACAGCTTACACAAACACAGTCTTCCTAACATGTGTTAATTCCTTTCTGCCTAACAAATTCTGTGTTGAAGTGGGGTCACACTGTTTTCCCATCCAACACTTTAAAAAAGTGGTTAATGTAGGAGTTTGCTAGTATTTTTTGACATTTATAACTGACATACGGAAAAAAAAACAGTATAGACACAAGTGGTTATTCAATCGTTAGAAATATTTACAAGGGAGAAAAATCCACGCAATAATTTTTTCACCTAATCAGATTCAATTTAGGAAGTAGAAAACTTTGTTAAAAGTTCGTGGTGGTTGTCAGTAACAAGAGCCGTTTTGAAGTCCAGGAGGTTTCGAGGCTCAATATTTGCATCCTGGTAATTGCTTTTAGTTGGGGCATAAATCCCATTTTCATTTCTATAGATACACCTGGGAAGGCATTTCTGCGGGGATAAAAAATCGTTTTAAACAACTAACATTATGCAATGTTCTGTATTCTCTCAGAAGCTCAAGTCCTGTCTGGATGGTACAATTAGGCACCCAAGAAAGCACAATAACTCATCAGGCCATTAGGGAGTGATTGAGCCCATTATTTATACTGAGCGGTAAACCGTGCTGATGGAGATACAGCCCCTGCATCTGTGGTATGTTCCAAATAAGACTCCTTCCTCAATGGTGAGATTAGATCCATTTTCAAGAGATTCCCAGAATCCGTTCTTTGGAAGTCCTTAGATATAAAACCAAGCGTAATGTCATATGCCTAAGTATTGCATGAGCATTTATTCCATTAACACTAATGTGCTACCCGTGTGTTTTACACGTGCTTTTAAGGAATGGGAGGGACATGCTTTATAATGTCTTTCAGTACGATTGTGAGAAGGACACCAATGAATGCAGACAGAAGCCTACCCTCCCTGAAGTAGTCAAGCAGCTTGCCTTGATGAAGTCCATCCTAGAGAAGGAATACACTGACCACCTTGCGATTTCCAATTATTTCCAAATGAGGTTTAGATGGCACTACCCTTGACCTGAACTGATCACTAGGTATTTCAAATCCCTTGTCAGTAACCTCAGGAGCCAGTTTACCAATATATAGCTATGGCATCTCTTTTTTTTTTTTTTTTTTTACATTGCTTTAGGCTCCATACCAACCTTAGATCCTTTTTGTTTAAATCAAATTAGGATCCTATGTTAGCCACTATATCCTAGATGCAAATTTAAGTGGCGCATTCTCACTGGACTCTGGAGAGAAACTCAGCATTGAACGATGTGGGGCGGGGAGCAGAGAGGCCCTTCATATAATTTTTGCAGGGAATGCAACACTTAGATATGCAAAGAACGAATGACAAATATGGGCTAATTCAGGTTTAAACAAACTTGCACGTTAAAAAATGATACTTTTGCACAAGCCAATGTCTTCATAGTGAGCACAAGCTTCTTATATGCAGCTGTCACTGGAATTCCAGGAAAAGATAGATGAGCACCTGAAACTAATAGGCTTGAACCCGTTTCAGCACTTCTTCTGCTTCAATGAGTCCAACATAATAAAACTAGGTATAGCGTGCAGCAAAAGTAGCCAATGTAATATTCATTGCGACCATAGATTTCCATCTCATACATACAAAGCATGGATGAAGTCATATATTTGCCAAATCAAACACAGAAAAAGCCTTAGGTATCCACACCAGATGCTGGCCTAGGGTTTGTTTGTGCACAAGTAAATGTCATGACACGAAGGTTTGTTTTCAAAGACAGTAGCTTTCATTACTGGGATTTGTCTATTCTAGAAGATCAAAATTACCCAGCACCTAATCCCTTTTCAATGATATTTCCTCTTTCTTAGGCTGAATCATCTGTAAACTTTTCCACTGGATTTTGTTTGAAATGCCTCAAATAGATGCCCTTAAAAAGAGCAAATTCCTGAGTGTAAGTTGTAAAAAGGCAAGGAAAAATAACATTTATTTTTAGGGTTACGTGGTTTAGGGGGGTGCATGGTCTGAATGAAAAAATTCAAGTGATATGTAATCCTGTGCTTATGAAAAATTAATATGCCATCAGAGGACTCACAAGGATAGCTAAGATTAATGAAAGGCGCTTAAAAAATTACAAGCACACAAACTGATTTGATTAAAAAATAATCTCGCTGGTCGTCCTGTAATATTCTTCAACTTATCCACATCTCTTCTGTCAGATGGTTATGATTAAAAATAGGTCAATGGGAGGCGACTGATAGAAATCACATGCAAAATGCACATGCAATGACTAGTAGTGGGAATGTTCAGACAGTTTAAATGAATAAAAGCTTTTAATAAGCTTTGGTGGGGGTGACGGAAGGGCTGATTGCAAGGCATGGGGTGGAGGGAAGAAAGGTGAAGGATGCTAGCGTCTTACCAGAATCTTTCTTAGAGTTTTTGCCTTCACTATTGTCTCTCTCACTTGTGTCTTTCTCCTCCTCCTCGGCCACTGCTCCAGGCTTAGCTGCTCCGTCTACTTCCTCACTTTGTTCTTCTGTTAAGAAAAGGAGACCAGTCAGGAGGATTGAAAACCCCAGAAGGATGCCCACTAAAATAAACGGGACCATTTAAAAACCGTGTGCTTTATGAATCATCTGCAGACATTCTACTCTGAAGAAAGAACATTCATTCGCAAGTCTCTGTTAGAATCTGCTGGCTGTACCAATGCAAATTGTCATCAAGAGTAACTTCTTTTACCTCCATCGAGAAAACGTGCCTGTACTAAATTAAAATAAAAGAAATCATTTTTCAGGACAGGTGAAGCTAGAAAAGGTTTAAGAATACACGTAAGGCAATTCTGTCATTTTAATAGTAGAAACTTCTAAACTACGTGGACCTACTGTTCCATGGACTTGGACAGATGACAGAACAAACCAAACTCTTGGAAAAAATTTTTTAGCGAAATAATGGGAACACGACGGGTTAAATATAAGACAGGTGTTACTCCTGCCTTCAGTCCCCAGGCGCCAGGGGAATTTTTTGGAATTTGCCGGAGTAGGATCTCAAAGCTTCAGTTACACTGGGGTGCGTGCGTGCATGTGTGTGTGTGTGCGTGTGCATGCACGTGCATGTGTGTGTCTTCCATAGGGGGAGCTATATAGGGCACAGGACAACATAAGAAGGTATACTTCTTCTATGACAACCACATCACCCCACACCTCATTCACGGGTTCACACCAGCTAGATTACATGGAAATCCTCATAGTAACTCAACCCTATTTAATTATTCTGTAAATCTTAGCCATGCCGCTGCTGGTGGATTAATCTGTTTATGCAGTTAGCCTCTATGCTGGGTCTGTGTAGCACTAATCCGTGAAAGGCCCACTGTTCTCTTTCATCCTGCGATCATTTGTCTCTCACTGTGCTGATGTCACATTTTAATGAATTTTTAGCAATCTGAGTAATGCCAGATAACCAGACTCGCAACTCCCCACAGCATGGCATGCTGTTTTCATTGCAGCACAAAAAATAAAAATCATATTCCCCTGTTCAGGTAGGAATTACATAAATTAGGAGAAGAAGGTAAAATGGGATTTGAAGCACCAGGCTGCTCAATTTCATAAAATCTTTAATGACCATATAAATTAACCCTGGAAAGGCAAAAGGTCATCGACACACATTTGCATACACTCTTCTATTTGCTTTTGATAAGCAGAGCTTTTATGCAGAGAACATGATACAATTAACCCTTCAATAACCATACAAAACGCTGCTACGGACATTTTAAGTGTCAAGCATTAACTGAAAATTACACACTGCATAAAATTTTCATTGCAAATGCTATAGTGATTGAAAGGGGAAATCGTGGCCCTCTCCACACCCCATGTTTTATTAATAACGTTCTGACAGCAGAATGAAATATCCACTGTCATATGTAGCAGCTGAGCACAAAAAAAAAAAAAAAAAAAAAATCGCTATTTAGTGCCTCACTTGCCAGCCCGGCTCTGCAACTGTGTGAGCAGGAAACAACAGAAGGGGGGCAGTTCTGGGCTCAATGGGGGAAACAAGAACATTATTTGAAATAAGAGTTTGTTTCAACTGTGAGTCCTCAAAGGCACCATACAAATCCATTTATTCCATATTTGCACTTTGCCACTGCACAAAAGCAGAGCCGAGGTCCGTGGTAGAGGGGGTCAGTCATCTGAGGGCTTTGGGGGAAGCTTCCTTTTCAGGCAAATACCTATGAAATTTTTACTTTAAGAGGAGAGAATCAACACTTCTTAAGGCTCTAGCCTGCTTTCACCCCGTCAGTGATAATTACTGATCAAACACAGGCTCCCTCGTCCCGGCAGGGGCCAGCCTGGGTAGGGACCGTGGCCGGCTTGGTTTGGGGGGCTGGAAGGCTGAGGTCATGACTGGATCGGGCTGTTTCCCTGCCAAGTCCACACATGTGACGTGACATCCAGTGTCAAGCCTTCTACCTACGACAGCCCATGGCAATTACTTTTCAACTCATCCTGGGGAAGGGATGCAAGACTTCTTTGAGTAGATTTACTGGACCTTTCCCCCAGGGCTGGAAAATGAAGTGTCAGAGCGCTACTGAGTGTCCTTATCTTGAGGGGACATAAAATGGTACGGGCTAACGCAACTCACATTAATAAACCATCGTGTGTCAGGAGAAGAAAACAAAAATCACGAAGGGACTAAAAGAAAAAACTACAGTATAATCTGGGTCTCATCAGACAGTTTTTGCAGGGTCTTCCTCATTTTCCACTATGTGTTTTAAGTGTGAGAGAAATTCCCAGACATGTTCTTCTATACATCACCGTGGTGTCTGACCTCAGCCTGACCCTGGCAACAGTTTGAGAAATCTGAATGTGAACAAAGACTCTGTGTCAGCAGCAGGGAAAGATTGTGGGGCAGACTCTCCCCATCAACTTAATCGCAAACAGCAGTTCTGAGGCTATAACTTTGCCCGGCTCTTCCAAGCCACAACTCATAACCTCTGGAGGGGGGTTTGCCTGCACTGCCTCTGCTTCTGTGACTTTTCCCCCTCTCTCTTTTCTGGTTCTTCCTTTGAAGTAGGCAGGCAATTAGCTCTAATGCTCAAGCAATTCAGGCCTGTTTTGTGGTTTGGAAGGCGTAAGCCGTTTATTACAGGTAGGCTCTTTGGAGCCATAGAACTTTGCAAATTTTTAATCATGCAAAAAATAATCAAAGGGTAACTTATATACACCATAAAGTTTCATACAAGGCAGGAAAAAAGCTCACTTTCATTCTTAAAGAGAGCTTTTAAAAGAAATTTGACATTCATTTTATAAATAGACTTTAGAGTCAAGAGTATCAATGAGGAGAAACAGCTTTCTAGGAAAACTGTAGGTTGGATTTGGGGTTAAAGGAAGGGGTGTCTACATTCTAATTTTCAAATACCACATTTCCTCAACTGTAAAATGCCATAAAATGTAAGGCGCTTTATCAGAAAATATATATATATTATTAAGGTATTAATATGTAATATGTATTAAAGGAATGCCTTAAAAACTAAGGAAAATTCCATTCTATAAAATTGCAAAATAAAGACACTAAGTTACATAAAACTCCAAAATAAAGATGCTAAGGCAGTTTTCATTTTCATCAATAGGTTTCTTTATTTTATCATTATATAATAATATATATAATATATATTATTAAATAGTTATATATAATATATTAGTAACATTTCATAATACTGTTGTATTCATAGTATATGTATTTTTAATTATGCTTTTGCTTTATGGAATATAAAAATATACAGTATTTATTCATATGCTAAACTTTATGACATGAACGTACTTAAGCTTAAAATGTGTATTAGGGTCCTGTAGGACTTTCCAATTTTCAAATAAACGATAATACATTTTTATTTTTAAATGTTTCAAAATACTAGGAAGAAGACAAAATACTACTGTAGTCTCATATTATACAGGTGTGTTATAATAACTTCCCCCAGCATTTTTATCACGCCTAACATAATGACCTTATAAGTTCCTCTACACATACACATAAACTATATTTAAAAGAAAGGAAAGTTTTTGAGTGACTAGTGTAGAATACTTCCATTGGAATAATAAAAAATAATTGGAAAATCACTATTAATTTATTCTATAAAATTATATGATTTCTCGGCAAATCTACTTCAGTTATAGCCCTCTGATCCAAGCACCAGCCAATTGTGCTGGGTTCCCATTGCTTTATTATACAATTATGTTTGGGAACCCTCTGAGGTGTCTAAGGAAAACACTGCATACTTTTTAAACCCATGGAGTAATCAGGTAAGGAGGAAACAGAGAATAACTTAAACATTTTACGTATTAGTTTCAACTTTAGATATTGAGCCTCTATTCTGGACATCTAGCTTATAAGAATGCTTTCCTGAACTCCTCCATTGTCTCTCTGTACAGACCCACCCCATCCAAATCTATCCTCCATTTGATCTACTTAAATCTGACTCTCCTACTTAAAATCTTAGAGTAATGCCCACCACCTACAAAGAAAAAGCTCGATCTTCTAGAAGTACATGGCAAGAATACCTTCAAGAGACCTGGTCCTTGTCTACCACCCCAGTCTCATCTTTCTTCCCTTCCTAGCCAGCATTTAATTGCAAAAACAGTCTTCACAAGCTTTAGGGCATCAGAATCACGTGGAAGACTTGTTACAACACAGATTGCTGGGTTCCACCCCTAAAGCTGCTGATTTGGTGTGTGTAAAGTGAAGCCTGAGAATCGACATCTCTAAGTTCCCAGGTGATGCTGTACTTCTGGTTCAAGGGCCATATTTTGTGAACCACTGTTCCAGAAACATGTAACCATTATTAATGCCCTCTTCCTCCCTATAAGATCTACCATTATATTTCCTTGTCTTATCTAGAATATTTTTTTTTTTTTTTTTGCCACTGTATAACTCCCACTTTTCCTTCTGGCCAGCGTGGGGAAATATGTTTCCTCATCCATAAAAATGGGGTTAGCAACACCTACCTCATAGGTTTGTTATAAGATAAATGAAGAAAAATCAGTCAGCATGGAGCCTAACACAAAATAAGTACGAAAAAATGCTAGCTGTATTATTACTAGTATTAATTACTTCTTTCTCCAAAAACACTTCCCTGAATGTTGAACAAAGATTAATGTTTCTGAGTACATCTTTAAATTTTTAATTAATTAATTAATTACTTTTCTTTTCTTATGCATTGATGTCAAAAATTTAGCCTAGTGTGTAAAAATTATCTGTGTATAGCCTACTTCCCCTAATAGGTACACCTTTACAGAAAACAGTAATTATCTTGTTTATTTCTGTGCCAGAAGCACCTGGAACAGTGCCTGGAATATAGAAGACAGGCAAGACTTATTGGTTGGAAAACTAAATTTAATTTAGGAAGTAAAATTGTGAGAAGAAGAGGCGTCCAGAAGCTTTCCCATTCTATTCTCCTTTAATAAAACTTTTTAAAAGTACTTGTTTGTTTGGTTTGATTTTGGTCTGGTTCGGGTGGTTTTGTTTGTTGTTTGCATTTTCTCTTTCTCAACTAGATCACCCTCATTATTCAACCCTCCCCAGTCTGGCTTCCAATCAACTGCTCTTCTCAAAGCCACCAAGGACTTCTGTGCTGTGAAATCCAGGGGTCACTTTTTCGTCTGCATATTACTTAAGCTTGCTCAACAGAAGTTACTATGCCCTTCTCCTTGAGAAAGGTCCCTCTCTTAAATTTTTTTGCCTCAGACTATCGTGATTTTTTATTCTACGTCTTTAGAAGTTCCCTCTTATTCCCCTTTGCTGAAGCCTCCTCCATTTAAAATCTAAATATTGGAGTGTCTGCAGCATTGGTCCGAGTCCCTATTCTCTTCTCTATCTGCAAAGGGAGTCTAACTTGAGGAAAAATAATAATCTGCCTAGATGATAGCATCCAGATCCATTACTTTAAATTTTATATTTCCATTTGGATATCTAGAAGGTATATCAAACTTAATATGCCCAAATTAGAACTTCTGGTTCCCCCTCAACACAACTCACTCTGTTTATCACCCATCTCCCCTATCTCCCCCAACTCCCCCTTAACTCCCAGCTCTCCCATCTCCCCCATCTCAGTTAATGGTACCATCACCATCGACCAAAAGGAAGAATCCTCCTTGACTCTTCTCTTTCTCTCTCATACGCATACAACCTATTAGCAAGTTCTATTATGTCAAATCCCCCCCCAAAGAAAATAGCATCTCCATTGCCAGTACACTTAATCTCTTACCTGGATTTTGAAATGGTCTAATAACTAGGTAAGCCTTGCTCTTGCTTTCCTACAATTATGCTGCACAGTCTATAAAGCCAAGCTAGTGTCTGGCTTGCACCTTGCCAAACTTCCTCTTTCACTCAGAATCATACACCAACTTCTTACTCTGGTTGAAATTACCAGGCCTTGGTCTCCCTCTCTGACTGTACCTTATGCTACTCACCTACTCATTCACTAACCTCTCTCCGGAGACATTAGCCTTCTTTCTCTTCCTGGAACATGACCAACTTCTTTCCACCTCTACCCAAAAGGCATTTCCCCAGATTTGCTCAACTGGCTCCTTCTCATTAGTTAGGACTCAGCCAATCTGTCATTTCCTCAGAGAACTTCTCTGACCACTGTTTCTAAAGACGCTCATCACCTGTTACACAGGTGGGATTCTCAGACTCTAGTGGGAATCACATCACCTGGAGGGCTTGTTAACTACAGATTGCCAGGCCCACCCTCAATGTTTCTGAGTCCGTAAATGTAGGATGGGGACCGGGAATGTGCATTCTTACAATTCCCAGGTTGTCCTGATGCTGCCCGTAGGGCAACCACACTTTGAGAAGCTCTAGCACATCACCTCTTCTACTTCCTCCATTGTGTTCATGGCAATCTGACTAGAATGTCTTTATTTGTATAGAAATATTGTCTAAAAAAAGAGAGAGGTCATCTGTCTTATTCATGACATAAGCCCAACAGTCCCTGGCACTAATATTTTGAGTAAAATTAAGGATTCCTAGTTTTCCTACTTGGGATAACTACATTTATAGCAGGATGACATCAGTTAAGATGGAGAAAAAGAAGAAACGGTCTTGCAAAAATGAGAAATTCCATTTGGAATTTGTTATATTGGACTTCCCACTAGAACATCTCCATGAAAATATCCAGAAGGCATGAGAGTATCTCAATATAAAGCTTCTCAGAGACCTTGGTGAAGGTGTAGATCATGGTACCCTTGTTTACAAAATGATAAATAACTGTATTGGCAGGGAGTGTTTTCTTTTTTGTTTGATATTTTTGTCATAGTCTTGATATTTGGCCTATTACCTCAAACTGATCATTAATGAAATCCTCTGATTGGGCTGTAGGTGAGGGAGACGAACTGATTTATGCAATTTTATTTTAAATATGCTCTCCAGTTTTCTAGGGGAAAATAACATAAAAAATGAAAAAGTATTCATGAGAATGCATAGGTGAAGGTGAACTTAACTTTAAAGAATTTTTAAAGAGAGAAATTCTGACTTTATACTGGAGGGATGTTTTCCCTTGCAAAACATATTTCATTTCCCCATTATGAGTGCAAAGGACTTTTTATAATCTTTTTTTCCTATATAGCATATTATCATTCCAATTGTAGAAATCTGAAAATTGGGATCATGCCAGGAATAAATGAGGTGTGTTGTGGCAACAAGAGTGAATTTCCTCTTAAATTATCTGAATATAATGCAACTAAGAAAGCATTGCTGCCAGTTTTTTTAACACACACACACACACACACACACACACACACACACAGCACAGGGACCAGTAAATGCGTTGACATGGGTGTACAAAGTCCAATCAATTCATTAATTACCACAAAATAACCCCACCAACTACGTTGTTTGATTTGGGGAAAAACAGTATCTGGCTTTTTGAGTTATACTTTGTAACAAACTGACCATTTAGGTGAAACTTCACAGTGTGTAAATGTAGATGTGAGAAATCATTCTGCAGAAGTTGCTTGTTCTTTAAGATGTTACTTTATATATGTATCCAAATATAGTAGATATGTCATTTTATATTTCATTTTGCTTTTAACTCATTTGTATAAGAGATCTGATCAATTCTATTTAGAGAAGTTCCAAAGATACATTTATTACACAAATTACGAGAGTAGCAAATGTAACTCACTTAGGACAAATGTGATTTTGAGAAGGACTAGACCACTTACCTGAGGTTGCTCTCAACTGCTGCTCCGTAAGATCGTCCTCACAGGTCCTGGCTCCCAAAGAGGCCGTTTCTGCAGAGGATATTAGAGTGAAAAATAATGAGCACACCACGTCTGGCTCTGCAGTCACAGCATCACAAGAACCCCAAGTCTGACTTTCAAAGAAATAAGCACCAGGTGGAGCTCAGGTGAGACTCCAGCACACCTCACATCCCAGGGAACAGAGGTTAGCAAAATGAGTAAGCTTAGATAACATTCTCCAACGGCAGCACGCAACAAATAGAGCAATGCAGACACAATATGGAAGCAGAAGACTCACTTGATTTTTACTTCTTGGATATTTGGCCAGGCCTACCTTGTAGGACTATGTGTTATAATGGCAATGGCACATTGCAAAAATTATGAGGATACTTTTACTTCTCTGTCATGATAGCAAGAAAAGAAAAAAAGCAAAAAAAAAAAAAAAAAAACTTCAATATCTGAGAGCTGAGGTGAGAGACTACAGCAGAAAAAAAACAAAAAAACAAAACAAAACAAAAAACAAAAAACAAGGACCTGAGGAAATCTGAAGAACATGTCCAAGTTGTCAGTAAATTCACATCTGTATTCTCATCTTTTATTTGAGCTCCGAGCAGAAGCGCCAACAATGTCCTGATTTGCTAAACTCAAGCCCGAGCACAAGCCATTATTTTCATCTATCTCCATTTTTCCTTTGTGTTCCCTGTTATGGGGGAATCTATAAAAAAAAATGACTGGACCTCAGAAATCACCCTCAATGTCTCATTCTTTCTCCACACCAAGTCATCCCACACTGTTGATTCTACGGCAATGTCTCTTGTCACGTGTGTTTCTCTATTTCTCTGTCACCTTCTCTTTACTGACAACTTCAGTAGCTTCCACAACAATCTTCCTGCCCTGAAGTCCTTGTCTCTTCAGTCTAATCTCTCATAAAATTGCAAGAACTTTTTTCTCCAGAACACAGAATTGCCCGAGCACCACTCATGGCTCCATCAGTTTCTAGGTAAGGGAACTTAGGTACATAATTTAACCTTTCTAAGCCTCAATTCCTTCCTTGGTGATATGCAGATATAACTGTACAAATAATCAACAATTATAAGAGAAAAAATACAAATAAAGATGCAATGTGATCTAGTCTTCAAAGTGAGAAAAGGCTGGATTGTATTGAGAGGTTGAAAAGATCGTCACACAATTCTTACACCGCCAAAGAGATTCATGTTTATCTAATATTTCTGGGCATCAGCATCTCTGGTTGATTCTGAAGGCTTTAATTAAACAAATAATTAACCTGGAAAATAGAAGTGCACACCAAGGCACTATTATTGTATTTACTGATTGTTTTTCCTGCTATGTACAACACCTTTGGCCTCTGGGGCTAATCTATTTAAAAAGAATGATAATAAACCCTCAGTGTCTTTGTCCCAACAACAACAAAAAACATCATGTTTTTTGTTTTTTTTTTTAATAACCAGAACTTAAATTAGTCTCGAAAGGAAGAATTCATCCTTACTTCTTGCTTATAAATCCAAATAACTTCCAGATCGATCACAGTATTGACATCCATCCAATATGTCATTCAAGAAACCCACCTTCTTCCTCTTGGCACCTCTTGGATCTTTATGCCTTGACCAGTGTTGTTTCTTTTACTTTGTGAATGTCTTTTTGTTTCTCTCTTGTTAAACTCTTATTCTCCCCTCAAAACCGAAAGCAAGTGCCGCCTCCTCCGTGCTCCCATAACAATTAGCTTATAAATATGTTTCAGAACTTAGGATGTATTATAACTTTTTACATGGTTCGTGCATATTTCCCCAGTAAACTGTGAGTTCCTCAAGAACTCTCATCTTCACAGAGTCTCAGCTAAGGACAAAGCGAGGCAGGTCAAAGTCACCAGGACACTTCTATTCAAACACGAATCTACGCCCTATACGCGGAAGCAGATGAATCTCAAGACGAGAATTTTATAAAAATCTTCCCAGAGCCTCACGCCTCAAAATCCAAAGCCCTTTCAATTATACCAAACACAGATACTAATTCTGTTACATATACAGATCTTCCTCCACTTATGATGGGGTTAAGTCCCCACGAATGCATTGTAAGTTGGACATACCTCAAGTCGAAATGCTTTTAATACATGTAACCCACTGAACATCATAGCTTAGCCGAGCCTATCTTAAACGTGCTCAGAACACTTATATTAGCGTGCAGTTGGGCAAAATCATCTAACACAAGGCCTATTTTATAATGAAGTGTTGAATATCTCCTGTAATTCATTGAAAACTGCACTGAAAGTGAAAAACAGGATGGGTGGGTGGGCACAGGACGGTTCCAAGTTTACTGGTTGTTTACCCTTGCAAGTGCCTGCTGATTGGGGGCTGGGGCTCGCTTCCACTGCCCAGCATGATAAAAGAGAATCTTACCACATACAGTTAGCCCCGGAAAAGCTCAGAATTCAAAACTCGAAGTATGGTTTCTACTGAATGTTTACCACTTTTGACTATCGTAAAGTTGAAAAATGTTAAATTGAACCATTGTAAGTAGGAGATTATCTGTATAAATGTGTGTGAGTGTGTATTAAACCATTTCTTTCACTCTTCTCTAGAAAGAAAATATAATTTATCAAAGAATCCTTATCATTCCAAACACATGCACACACACATACACATTTCAGTGTATCAGATACTTAAACAGGTATCAGGAGTGTTTAAGTAAATTTGACCAAATGACCACTACTCTTTTAAGATTCATGAAAATAAAAATTTAAAAATGACAATTTACTGAGTGTGTATTTCTTCCAGTACTCTGATGACCTATTCATGTAAAAGAGTTATGTAAGGGGTGCCTGGGTGGCTCAGTTGGTTAAGTGCCTGACTCTTGATTTTGGCCCAGGTCATGATCTCAGGGTCGTGGGATCGAGCCCTGTGACAGGCGGGCTTCCCCCTTAGTGGGAGTCGGCTTCTCTCCTTTCCCTCTCCCTATACCCTCTTCCCCTTGCATGCTCTCTCTCTAAAATAAATAAATAAATGTTGAAAAACAGTCATGTAATCCTCATGGTAAAGTCATGAGGAAAATGTTAATCTTTATTTTATAAGTCAGGAGATTGGAGCTTAAAGAGGTTAAGGTCACTTGCCCCAGGTTCCCAAGTTTGAAACTGACAGAGCTTGGAAGGGAACCCAGTTCAGCCTGGTATAAAGGCTGTGAATGTCTGGACGTATCCAGTTGTAATACCACAGTATCAAGGAGGCTATAAAAGGTTTCCTAGTCTTAGTGAAGTCCCGAAACTAAGTGGCAGCCAAGGGGGACGGGGCAGGGGGGCGGGGGGGGGGAGATACGGAAGAAAGCAACTTTCACTAGTCTTGTAAAAATTCCAACATTTCATAAAACAATACATTCCTTGAATATATGATGCAACTGAATAATAGCTTGGTGCCACACTGAAATCATTTTGTTTGAGAGTGATTTAAGGAAATGTGCAAAATGTCAAAACCAGAAACTGTTATTTAATCTCACAAATTAGGATATGTGGTACTTGGAAACTGTTCCATTGGGAGCAACTTGTGCAAATAATTTTGTAAAGGAATGTAGTTCAGAGTGCCACAGAATATTTTTTATGTCCTCAACAATGCTGTTCCCTTTATACAAATGATATAAATATTTTAATAAAGGAGCTTTTAACTTAACAAATGAACTGATTAATCTATACTTTTCTGCCTGTGTAAATGAAATGTTTAAAACCTAGTAATGATACATAGCATCTTTCAATATTTCACTTTAATAATTGCTCTGTAATAACAAATTTGACTGCTGTTAACACGATCTGTCTCTTTGCTGGTGATTTAATTAGATTACTAATTTGTGTTCTCTAGCACCTGACCTTTCCTATTTAATACTATTTAAAAATAATACCACTGACAATTTATCCAGTATTCTACTCTATTCTGTCAATTTGGTGATGATCACACATTTGAAAATGGTACCAAATTACTCTATTTTTATTAACACAATGTGGGAGTAATCGGTCCCATTTTCTGTGGAATAGTGTATCGATCATCACAATCACCATCATCAACAACAACATTTCACAGAGTATTTACTCTGTGCCAGGTACTGACTGATGCCCTTTATGTGCACTGGAACACCGCTAGCAAGTGGTGAGCCACGATTTGAACCCACGCATTTTTATTTCGAGGATAGGTAGCTTAGCCACAATGATACACTAAGCCATATTGTTTAAATCCTAAAAGTAGCTTTCCTTTTGATTCTGCAATTTTGTCTTGTGTTCATGTTTCTCAGTTGGCCTGAATTCTGGTAACTACCTATTCCCCTGGCCTAACCCAAATGGTTACATTTCCAAAGACAATGTTTAAAAACCTAAATTTTTAGGCTTCCTGTTCCCTTTAACTATGTAACAGAAGGTTCTCAAGGCTCTGTCTCACTTCCCCCTACTTGCCATCCCAACTCATAAACCTATCCACTGCATCACTCCTTTTCACCTTTCCCTTCTCTTATACGAATGATTATTCTGGTAAGTAAACTAATAACTTTTAGGCATTTCATCTTAGTTAAAAAATGATCAAATTTTCATATGTCAAATCTTTTTTTTCGGGATAATATTTTATTCTGCTATTCGGAATAATATTTTAAAATTTTTAAATTATTTTTAAATAAATTTTTAAAATATTAAAAAAAACTACAACCAATACAAATCTAATGATCAGGGAAAGATCTGGAATTTCAATTTTTTGGGAACAGTCTAGATTCATAAGTAGAGAACTCTAAGTTTAAGAATGCTTCTTTCATTTGGGAGTAAGTCTAACCTAATCTGCATTTCATGATCACAACAGTCATGAGCTCTCTGTATTCTTATCAGCAAAATTTGGGAACCATTTGGTATAAGTTTAGTAAATTTTTAAAATACTGGGTGAATGTTCAAGCTGCCAAGGATAGTACTAAGACAGTATCTGCCTACAAAATGTTCACATCTCATCTCCTCCTGGTGATTTGCTAATGCGTTAAATCACAAAGTGTATCACTATTTTAGCAAAATGCATAGCACATTGAATATGTATCACTAAACACACTAAACAGAATAAATATTAAGCCAACTAGTCTAAAGTAATAACGAGAAAGAGAAACATTTTCTGTAGTCCTAGGAAACATTTTGGGTTCCACTTTCCTTCCATCCATAAAAAAAAAAAGAAAGAAAAAGAAAAGAGTCCAATTCCTGGAAAGACGAAATTCTAAAAAAGCATCCACATTTCAAAAACTCTCCTACCTTCTCCTCCCCATTTCCCTTTTGAAATCCCTCCTACCTTTACTGCAGATAGGTGATTCATTGTTACAGGATATTTCCGAGACTCTAATATAGAAGAGAATATATTTGCAGCACTCTAACTTTAAAATAATAAGTGAATATTTGGTAGGAAACCCATTAGGTGCTAAGCACATAACATGCATTTTCTTACTCAATCCTTGCAGTAAATTTGTACAGAAAAATCACTGTTTTTATAAAAAGATGAGATATTAAAGCTCAGACATTTTAAGTAATTTTTTTCCCCAAAGGCAGAGAGTAGCAAAAGTAGGATCTGGACTTAGTCTGTCTGAACCAAAGCTCCATACTCTCTCCCAAACATCGTTGCCTCCAGGCAGCCCCCAGGACTCCTGGGCCAGGATGCCTTAAACCTGAATTTCCCACCTCCTAAAAAAGCAGTTCAAACTCCTTCGAAGCAAATTCATCACAACAAGATCAATATCTAAAAGAACAAGTCAAATTCAACATTCTTTATTACCTTGGTAGTTTACATTTTATTTTATTTTTAAAGATTTTATTTATTTATTTGACAGAGAGAGACAGCCAGTGAGAGAGGGAACACAAGCAGGGGGAGTGGGAGAGGAAGAAGCAGGCTCCCAGTGGAGCAGGGAGCCCGATGTGGGGCTTGATGTGGGGCTCGATCCCAGGACTCCGGGATCACGCCCTGAGCTGAAGGCAGATGCTTAAGGACTGAGCCACCCAGGCGTTCCGGTAGTTTACATTTTAATAAAGACCTCTGAACTTGCCTGTGCACAGCAAAAGTGAAGCCTATTTTCAGATGAAGCAGGTTTGCAATTAAAAATGGTTTCAAGTGGTCTCCATCCTTTTCCTATGTGGATACAAAGAGTGCTCTTCTAAAAAGCTGAGCAACTCAGCATGCTACCAAATGGTTTTGAGTAACCAAGCAACATCATCTTTGTTGACCTGCAGTGCTTTCTCTTAAATTATTTCTTCTAGGCAGTAACAGATTGAAGTGCATTGGATGCTCCAGTGTCAATTATCTGAACGGGGCTGGATTTGTAATTTTTTATTTTCTGGAAAAGTAAAGCTCCTTTGCCCTGCCCTGTCTGGTTTTACCCAGAAGTTATTTTTATATAGTAAGGGAGTAGTATCTCCTGGGGCCTCTAGGCCAGGAAAGTGTGATCACTTCTTTCTGCTTCTTGAATCATCTATGACCTCAGTGTAATGGGACCTCAAAAGAATTTAATAAGTTCCTGATATCAATTAGTTTCAATAAATTACTCATACAACTTCTTAATGTGTCTTACTTGAAAGTGCTCTTACTGAAGTATTTTTTCTTAAATTTATTAATTTCTAATGCATTTCTCCACGTTAGACTCTGTTTCATTTCTGACTGCTTTGAATTTAAGAGACCAAAATTCTATTGTTGTGACTTAGGGGAAACATCGTGTTCCCATCTGTCAGTTACCCAGTGATCTGCACCTAAGACCTCACAGGATTCATCACAATCTCCATATTGTCTGAAACGATTCTCATTCTTTAGCATATTGTGTTGGCTTTGTGAGGTGGCTCATCAACATAGGAAACACCTCTGGTCTACACACTGAACCCTACTCTACCCACTGATAGCCTCTGCTTCTGCCGGGCACTGGCTATTCATTTCAGCCCGTGGCTTTGTAGCACACAGCAAGTTCTTCACCTATGAAAGCCTCTCTTTCTACTCCACAGCTACCAACTTTTCTGAATAGCCACATGCTAGGTCAAAAGCCTTTTTAAATTATTTTTTTAAATGAAAAGAAAATAAATGTTTATCCAGCAGTGCATTTTTATCACTATTTCCTTCACCACTTTCAAAGTCTCCTTACAAGGGTATCATTTACTCTCAGGGAAGTTGCATTTCTTTGATTCATCATATTATTTGGTTCTTGGAAGCTTCTATATCCTCTCTTATGCTTTCACCTCAAAGACGTTAGCAATGATAGGTGCCTCCCTCTAAGACGGCATTGTTTTTAAATTACTACAACAATTACAGAATTTAATCAGTTTCACAACTTTGAAACAAAACTCTGATTTATTTCAGTCACATTCAGTGAGTCTTTGGGCATACTTCTTTGGAGTCGTGATCCATGAAACCAGCATCCACTCTTTTTTTTTTTTTTTTTTTAATTTAAATTCAATTAGCCAACATGTAGCACATCATTAGTTTCAGAGAACCATCATTCACTCTTGTTGGGAAGAACCAGAATGAGGCACTCCGTGTTGAAATAATGGTAATTTTTTTAACTGAAATTCATTCTCTTTGCTTGAAATTTTGAGCAAACAAAGATAAAAGGTGAGCCAGCAGTGACATAAAAATTGCCCTCTTCTTCTGTAGCTATCTGGCCCTTAGAAGCCTGTGTTCTTCAAAACACTGTTTCATTAAGAGAATACAGACAACTGCTATGCGTATATTTGCGTTAAGGAAAAAGAAAAAACATGGACTTAGAGACAGATACTCTTGGACTTGACTCCCAGCTCCAACACTTTCTAGCTATTTGGCAGAGCAAGTTACTTAGCCCCCTGAAATTAAGGATCCTATATGTAAATGAGGTGTGATAAGGAATAAAGAATATAAAGCGTCTAGTACTGAACAGGTAGTAGCTGCACTCTTGCACGATTCTTCTCTGGCTTTGGTCCATCCTGCTGACTACAAGTTATTCAAAGGAAAGACAACATCAATTTGATATTATGACTTTTTAGGTTATATTTATAGGTGCCGTACTCTCTATCAGCTAAGTTAGTATTTTAGACCTTTAAAATATCACTATTATATGTGTAGATATTTTGGAAAGAGCAAATGTTAACAAGACTAAACGTTATTTTCCTAAGGCATGTAGTTTGAAAGTTTTTTTTAATCCCAAAGCAAATTTTACATTCTGTTATAAAAGTGGTATGTGTACCAAGCTATAAAGACTTCGATTCACACTGGTTTGGCCATTTAGAAAAGTTAAAGTAAAGAGGATGAACTCTTTAGACTGGTAGTGATATCCAAGTCAGCCCTAGGCTTCCTCTTGGAAGAGAGGGACCCTGCCTTTCCAATTCCAAACCCCACCCCCACCACTGGCCTTTCATCAAGAGAAAAATTTAAGGAGAAGTCATAAACAGCCTCAGAATATACCGATTTGTAAATGTGGCAGTCTCCAAAACCCTACACATCTCCATTCATACACAAACACAGAGTTTGCTTAATTTTCTAGATTATTCCTTACAATATAGTCACCTCAATCATACGTCTGACCAAGCACAACATCAAAGCACATGACACTTGCTTTCTCTTCAAAGGAATTCATAACGAACCAGAAACAAATGTTCTAGAGCTTTCACAAAGGCAACGTTAAATGGGAAATGTATGGAATGGGAATGAAAACTTGAGCTTCCATCTCTGTAAATTTAAACAGACCTATTAACATACAGGAGCCAGTCTTCGCATCTGTAAAGGGGGGATAAAATCTCTTCTGCTTGCCACGGCAAGTCATTTTAAGGATGAAATGTACGTTGTTGTTATCAACACCTCCAGGAAATACAATCTTTGTATCATACTCTTTAAATATTTAAGGTCTTAAATATGCTGACATGGAATGTACCATTACTACTTATAATAAATTCCTCTATACAGTTATATATATGGGGGAAGTTACTGCTTCTCACATGCAGGCTTATTTATTTTGTGAATTATATATGGCTATAAAAGAAAATCCTCAGATGACTAGATCAATTCTTTTTTATCAACACTATAATTGTTGAAATAAATTTACCATTAACCTAAGACGCAGAAAAGTTTCCTAAATTATATGTAAATAATCCTTGGATTTTCACTATTTGGAGTCTTCTACATTTCACCACATTAGGAATGGTCGAATTTATATGGTCATATACCCCAAATTACACTTACGAGAATTGACCTAGGCAATGATGGATACAAACATAAGTAAAATAAGTCTGGAGAGGGAAAGTTAGTGAAAGTATGCATAGCCCCAGAAAAGGAAGATTAGAAAGGCTAGGTTGGAGCCAAGAGTGAAAAATGTACTATTGGAACGTGCTATGAATTTTCAAGACAATACTTATGCATACCCATGAAATGTTTATTTAATAAATCATTCATTAATGAGCAAACAGATTGATGAGATTTGGCACATTGCTTTCTTTGGACTGTATTAGCAGTAGAAAAAAATGGTTCCTGAGACATGGCCAATTTTTTTTTTTTTCTCCTTTGCCTGAGTGCAAAGTATTGGCAAAGGGTCCCTTGATCTCGGCAAGTTTTAAGCAGGGGGTGCCATGATCATATTTGCATCTTTGGGATGCTGTGTGGAAGATGGAATGGAAGAGGAAAAGTTTTGTTATTAAAAAAAAAGGGTACTGAAACATGCACCGCACCTCCATCCATTACTGTCTAGAAAAATCACGGATAAAAGAAGAACAGTGATTGCACTGGAGAGAAAAAGAAAGTTCAAAAGTCCAAGATTGGGATGACAGAAAAGATGATGAGTTCAATTCTGGACATGAATCAGAGCAGAGTTATTTGGAAAACATTTCAGTTTATGAAACTAGATCTTAAAAGAGAAGACTGGGTTCCAAATACTTGGAAGCTAATACCTGTGAGTAAATCTCAGGAAGAACGCATACAGTATGGAAGATAATTTCTAAGGAGAGAACTCTAAGAAAGGAAAATTAAGAAGTGGCACTGAAGATCACTGAAACATGATAAAAGATAATGACAGAGAAAAAGAGGTAAACACAGGACCTTGGAGTGACTGGTAAAATAGTGGCCGAAGGACAAGAACTTTTCCAGAAGTATGAGGCACAAGCATACAATCACACAGAAAGGTCAAGTCAAATAAGATGTTGGTGACGTTGCAAGATATAGGTGGTGACTCAGACCAAAGATGGAGTCGCGGAACGGATACGTATTTCAAACGAGGAGCAGATAGGACTTGCCAATGGGTCTGATGAGGCAAGTGAGAGAACGATGTTTTTTTGCCCAAGAAATCAGAAGAATGGAGATGTTATTTACTGAGATGAGGGGAAATGCAGATGGAACAAGTCAGGAGGGAGAAAGTTTGGAATCTGTAGTTTAGAACATGTTTGGTTTGAGATGCTCTGTTTATACATCCAAGTAAAGGGGTCAAGTAGGCAGATATGGGTGGAGGAAGGGAGAGGAGGAGGGAGGGAGAGGTCAACATATAGATGGTAGAGTAAGTCCTTGAGATGAGACTGAATAAGATCACCTAGAGAATGAGGGTCCCTGACTGAACCTGGCCTACATGCCTACACAGGGGCATATCAAAGCAGGGGACCCCATGAGCAATCTTTTCCAGAAGGGAGAAATATTTTATCATTGATATTGTTTGGAATTGTCTGTGCATGGCAAAAATAATAATCAAACAGGTAACTTTCCTTCAGTTTTATTGTTTTTAAATTCCCTATAGGGACTGCTCTCTCTTTATTGCCTGCACTCCGTGGAGGCACTCCCACTGTTCCCTTCTGAAAGAAGGAGGGGGCAGTGAAGAAGACCAAGCAAGAAGAGTCAACGAGGTAGGAGAAGATCAAGAGAGAATGGAGTGTGGAAAGCCTAGTGAAAGAGACATTTCAAGAAGGGAAAGGTCATCTTGTTAAAAGCTGCTGGTTGGTCTAGTCTGAGGACGACTAGGAACTCACCAGTAGATTTGCCAAAGAACGGGTCCTCAGAGGCCTTGATCTTTTGTGGAGTGGTAAGGACAAGGCCCCCCTGAATGGGGTGTAAGAAAGAATGAAGATGAAGAACATGGAGATGTCATGTGCAGACAAATCTCTGAGGAGTTCTTCTGTAAAAAGGATCAGAGAAATGGGCAATACACAGAGGCAGGCAGTGTGCAGGAAGGCTTTTCACCAGCAGGATGATGGAGAGAATGCTGGCGTGATGATGTGAATGAGCCGGTGGCAGGGAAAACAGTAAGAGGCCAAAGACAGTGAGGCAGGAGGTGTCCTAGGATGGACTTGGATGTGGGTTTCCGAAGAGCAGTGGGAACGGGGATGGAAATCAAGGAGTTAAGCTAGGATTTACCAACCTCTCAGAAGGTGGAAACGAAGAGCATCATGAAGAGAATAGGGGAGGAGCGCTGGGGAGTGGGAAGGACCGCAAAGGGTCAAGAGACACCAAAATAACTATACACAGTGTAAAACAGAGCCTCGGAAAGAGAGTCAGAGAGCAGAACCCACTTTGTTCTAGCAAACTCTATTGCCTTCTTTGTGACACACAGTGACAGAGACCATTTTTGTTGAGGGAAGATTTGACTAGCAATCCCGTCTAGCTTTGAGCTAAGAATTATTTTTCCCTTGTAGATATTATGGGCACCAGAGAAGCAATAAAATTGTGTCAACAAAAATGAAAAGCCTTACAGAACTTAAACGGTTCCCTATTAAACTCTTCAATTAAGTTTTCTGGCAATACAATCACATTGTATTTTTCATAATCTTTCTAAGTTTGATCAAAAAACTTATGTGCAATGCACACAGCACCTGCATTTTGGGATTTTGGTACAAGGTGATGAAAGGTCTCAAAAATGTGTGGGGATTTGGTCCATTAAATTTGTGTCCTGACAAACTAGATGAAGTAACTCACGATCGTCAGCAATGTAAAAGATAACAGATAAGATGAAATTTCACACTGCCATAAACATCTGATGATTAAAACAAACAAATTAAAAAAAATTTAAACCTATCACTATTCTAAAATACACGATAATAACAAATAGAGAAAACTGTACTTTCAAATGAGTGGGGATAATTCACGAATGATTATCAGAATTCAAATTCAAAGACATATAAAATTTTAAAAGCCAGAAACATGGTCATCTTAAGAAAATAAAAAGTAGGTTGGGGAGGAGGGAGAGGAAGCTGGTGGTAAAGAAAATGAAAATAAATAATTTATGTCTCTTTTTATCTCATTTCTATATACTCTACATAAAAACATCTCTACTGTGGTCAGTAATTTGATCCAAATGCAGAATTCTCTTTTGAGGACTTTTAACATTGATATTATTAAGGATGTAGCAAGAATAGAAATATATGTTCGATCCAATACAATAAGTAATATGAGAATAAATTACATCTTTTGTATGGCTCATACTCTGTTCCTGTCCCATATAATATATATATAATACATATTATATATTACATATTATATATACATATTAAATATACATACATATATTATGTATATGCACACATATATATATAATATATAATCCTTGCTTGCAAGGATTGGAAACACACAAAGCTGTGTCTGCTTTCTTCAGCCACACTACGAATTGTTGAGAAGCACACACACACACACACACACACACACACACACAATCAGAATAAAAGAAGGCAAGTCCAAACAGAATCACTGTTCATTTGTTCCAATTCTGCATCCCATCTCCTCTGTCATATCTCTGAAAGGGTGGCAGGGTATTTAGGGATTGGTGTGAGGGCACATTGCTTTCCTTTCTCCTGCCAAATGCAGAGAGGCCATTCTGGCTTGCTATGTCTTGTGTTTATTCATGTATTCAACAAGCTTTTACTGAATACTTACTATGTGAAAGGCAACTCTTGGTCACATTACTGGAGGTACAGAACAGTATTTCAGTTTAATCAATCCTTTTCATTTAGAAAGATACAAAAATATCCTGGGCTTACATTGTTCCACATGCCATAAAATATTTCCTCTATACTTATTCAGCATAAATGATATTAACAGACTAACTTAAATATAAGCTCTAAATGTTATAAATAAAACAGAGCCCCTAACATTATTTTATTAAAACTACAAAGGCCTCTTAAAAATCATGATGAAAAATGACTACCTTTTTCCTAGTTCAAAAAAACCTACAAAACTTTATGAACACATTATTTTTTCTCCCCCCACCACTAGTTTTTTTAAAGGATTATGTTTGGAAGGGGAAAAAAAGGTGTGCCCCTGCTTCTCACTTTTCCCCTGCCCACTTAGCCTGAGAAATTTCCAATGGTTGCCAAGCCGGGGAACCTTGACTCCTTCATTGCTTATATTTAGTTGGTAAGTTTGCTCTGTGGATTTATTGTTAACGCTCTTTTCTGCTTTCTGAGAGTTACCTCCGTGATAGTCCCTGAATAAGTCTACCAGTCCACTATGGCAGTGGTCCTAGAATGAGCTTTCTGTGCACAGGTCCTCCCAACACTATCCCTCTTACATATGGCTGCCAGATCATACTTCTTACAACATCTCTTCAGTAGTGTAATTCTCACACTCAAAGTTTCGGTACCTTCTTACTTTCTGCCTCTTCAAATCTGAACTCCTTTGTTCAGCTTTCAAAGGCCTCCATAGTCTCAACTACTTAGTTAATTTTTGTCGCTTTCTCTTAAATGGACATTATTAGGCTCTCAGTTTAGTTTCCTTCTTCTCAATACAACCATATCAATTTCCTTTCACCCCTAAGTCTGAATCATATTATTTCCCCTCTCAAACCTAAGGACCATGCCTAAATAAATGAGTAGATGCAGAGACAAACAAATAAAACTCTACTTCTTAAAATTTCCAATCCTACTCATTCTTCATGTCCTAATACCTCCATTAACTCCACAGATCCAAGGCTCCTCTAACAGGATTTGATGAAGTTCCTTAAAATGTCATAATTTACCTGACTTGCTGTGTCCCAGTACATTGATTCTGTCTCCTAGGCAGCTTCTAAACTCCTTGTGGACAGATTTTTCTGCCTCCCACTAGCCCAGGCCAAATGCTACCCCCAGAGCTGTTGCCCAGCGGATTCCTCTCAAGCGGCTTCTATAATCAATAATGGCAGCCAAGGAGAAGAATCCCCCAAGTAACAAAGCAGAGTCTTTTCCTCCACTTTATTCTGATTCTGATTGCAATTAATTCATCAAGTATTTGCCACATCTGCTATTAAATACAAGGATTTGGTATTCTCTCTCCAAGGTAAAAGAGTATAAAGTCCTATTGAAATAGGCTAAAGAGGCAGAAAACTCCTTTGAGGTGTCTGCCCCCTTTGTGAGCAATCTATCTCCCTTTCTTCCTCACACACAACTGTTACACATTGTAGAAGCGAGTTCACCTCCGTTGTTTTCCTTCTGCTAGTCCCTTTTTGTGACTGCCTCGTGAATATATAATTTCTGTGCATTGAATTCTTTGAAGTCCAAGCACATTCTTGCTTGAAACAAAAGCTCTAGAAGATGAAATAAGAGTATACAATTATTGCAAAATGGCAATAAAATCACCTCCCCACACTTCCCTTGAGATCTGTGGTCAAGGAGATCTGGCTGAGGGCTGAGACAGATGTCAACTTGACTTTTAATTTTATGAACTATGATCATTTGGACAAGAAAATATCTTCAAAGGGTCAATATCATTTCTATAAATGGGAAGAAGGCAGTGTGAAAAGACTGCTTTGAACAAGGCTTACAGAAAAAGAAAACCTATGAGCAAATATCAATAGTACTTTCTCGATTTCTCTCTTTCTCCCTTAAAAGGGCTTCTTTAAAAGTGAGGAAATTGCAGTTAAAAATTACTTTATAGCCCTTAAAATGAAAACATTTGCCTATTAAGCTCTAACGACCTACAATATTCTATCTGTAAAGCATCACTTGGCCCCCTGCTGTTTCATTTAACTTTAGCTGAACCTTTTTTTATTGCTTCCTAATCTACCCTAATTTGCCTAAGCCCCTTATTTGCCATTTCTCAAACTGTTTGTTTACATCTCACTGGAAATGTGTAACAATAACAAAGTGCTTTAAGGACTGGAAATAATGATAGATTTAGACACATAATTTTACTTCACAGCATAAAAGACATTCAAATTAGCACACATTCCCGGAGAGACCACTGGGTGACAAGGGCTATACTTGGCTGGGAGACACTACGCTGAAAACAACCTCCCATGCCTTCAAGGAGCTTAAGTCTGGAGGAGACAAAATAGAAACCACCACCACTACTCAGGAAGTGATATGCCCGTAGTAGGAGCCAAGTATTCTTGACACAAAGGAACACAAAACAATTAATTTCATGGGAGAAAGAAGCATCAATGCAATTGGCTTTTTATTCTGCATCAAGTCATTTACAGTTTTTTTTTTTTCTGTTTTGGAGAAACATTTTATAGACAAATGGTAAGACAAGGACAATGATCAGTTTTTAAAACCTTCCATGATTCAACCTATGTAAACAGCAGAAAATGACAAAGATATCTAGAGTGATGCTGCATTGGGAATCAGAAACTTAGGTTGTATTATGAATTAGTGGTGAACCCTGCACAGGTCATGAAACTGGTGAGTGCCTGTTTCTCCAGCTGTAAAATGAGGGGCTGGACCCATGAGCTTTCAGGATCCTTTTGGCTTTCCCATTATCTGAATATCTGCAATGACTTTTTTTTTTTTTTTTTGTCAACTCGCAAGTATTGGCTACAAAGCCTGAGCTCAAGACCTCATAAGATTGAACAATAATTTATGTTGACCTCAAATCTGTTATGTGTCCGTTTGTGTTTACAACCCTCTCTTCACATTCCTTTCACATCATTAGCCTATTGGTCCATTATATTTGCGGAACCCTTAATACTTTTCAGAGTATATTCACATTCATTATCTGAAGTGCTCTAACTCCACATGCTAACCGTACTCCAAAGAATCTTCCCTGGCTCTATGGCTAAGACATGCTTCTTACAACTTTCTTATTCACTCTTATTTTATGTTACTCTACTTTATGCTTAACTCCATGCTTTCCCTCTTTCCTTTCTTCTGAGAGGAGCCAAATACATCATTTTCTAGCCCTTCTCTACTTACCCATTTTTCGAAATCACTGAAGTGGCTTTGTTTTGACTGAGTGCTTCCAGCCTCAAGGAGCAAAAGCACAAAGGTGACTCTGTCTACTACTTCTGTCAGTTTGATTTAGGGAAACTCCAGTTTCCTACGATGGTTTCTTCAAAAATACGATGTCCCTGGAAGGTCTTAAGTTGGCAGCTTGTACTGGGGAAAAGGAAGTCTGTCTATGCAGCCAGGATGCCCAAGAGGCACCCATCCTACAGAGCGAATGCATGGTCTGGTTAGCGGAGTGGAGTTTTAGGGAGGGCAAGAAACATGGCAGTGCCAGAGAAAGCGGCGCCATCTTTAGAAATGTAACAAATGTAATTTTTAAGTATATTTTTAAGTATATTTTCAACTCAAACTATGTGTCCCTAGTTTTCTTTCAAGGGTCTCAGAAAACAGTATTCTTGCTGAGGAATATTAATCTTCTAGTAGAAGCTACGGACCTCCTCCCTATAAAAATGCACATCAGGGTAATTTTGCAGGAAATTACAAGGGGGCATGGAATCCCTAGGCCCATGGATCCCAGATTATTAAGCTGTGCACAAATCACCTAGATAAGGTCTTTCGTGGGTGTTACATAACTCTGAGAAAGGTCATCTACATTCTCTTTTATCTCATTAATGCAAAGCTTTTTCATTTGCCAGAAAAACAAGGATTAAGTCATCTAATTGGAACAGTCACAACTTTTTGGTTTCTTTGTTTGTTTGTTTGTTTCTAGTAATTATTCAAGGCAATATTGTAGAAGAATAATAGGAGTAAAGAACAACTGTAAGTTCTCAACCAAAATTTTCTGAAAGAATAGAAACACAAGTAGAAATGGAACCCCAAATGAGCTGAATTCGGTCTGTAGCCGACTCAACATTCAGTGGGCACTGACTTAAGCCACCTCTTTCCCAATGATTGCCTCACTTTATGTGAGTAGAACCAAAAAAAGAAAGAGAGAGAAAGAAAAACCAACAGTTAATGCCAAACCACATGGACATGTTTACATAAAAACAAATTAGCTGATCATTAGGTAAAAAAAACAAAACAGAACTCCTCTTCAAAAGAAAAATTGATTGCATTTTTCTAAATAGAAAATCTACAAGGAATTAACTGAATTTTTAAACTGAAATAATCAGATGTTTTGGAATCACGTGCTTACATATTGGCAAGAAATGTTACTCCAGTAGCCGAGAAGTGCTAATGGGCCTCTCAAAACACTTAACTAAATCCTTATGTAGAATAGATTTTGTTATATATAGCATGAATAACAGTAACTACCAAACGTCATCAAGAGCACGTAGATTACCAGGAGAACATCCAACGTTTCTGTATTATAGCTAATCTTGAGACTTTGAGTTTTAGACAAATAACATTGTCAAGAAGGCAATAAAATAACAGTATGTAAAGCAGCTTCATAAAATTTAATATGTATTCTACAAAAAGTGGGGAAATTTTTGATTTGAAAAACAAACTTATAAAAAAGGAAATATTAAAAAATTCAACTTGGTTTTTAAATAAAGCTGATTTCCAGACATCCTTTTTAATTCTCCAGTTCATCCACAAATTTTATCACTGAATACCTAAGAGAAGTATGAAAACACTGAAAGATGTTGATATTTTTGGCATACCAACTTTTGTAATGTTCCTTTTTTTTTTCTCTCATATACTTGTAAATATTCTCAATCAAAACAAAAATTTCATCATGAGACTTTACTAAAGGAAAAAAAGTGGTTTAGAAAAGTTTGGTAAAATCAAGAAAGACAATAGATTACAAACTTAAAGTATTCATTTCAAATCATCTTAAGTTGGCCCAGAAGCAAACCAGCATTCTTCCCCTCTCCTTCCCCCCACGAATCTGGAAATCAAGATTTTTCTTAAAAACACAAAACTGTATTAAAAAAAATCCATCAGGAGACTTATTTTTAGAAACTTTTCTCTTATCTGTACATGATACCAATGCCGTTATAAATCCTGAGATAGGCCATGGGGCAGTTTAAAAATGGAAACTTTTAAACATTGTTTAGTACATAAGCCCCCCTCGCAGCCACCATCTTGGCCTTAAATGTTCATACCAATATTGGCCATTTGCAAATAAGTCAATAAAGCCTAGTTGGTTCTTGGGGAAATTAATCAGATTAAATTCCATCAAATAATAATAATAATAAAAAGCACAACACATTTTGCCTGCAGTTGTAAATTATACAACATGTTAGACAGAAAAACACATTAGTTCAGAGAACGCACACCACTAATTTCGTTCACTTCCCTACAGTCCATATGGAGCCTAAACCTGCAACGCTTTCCTTTCTTTAACTCATTCAAGTTAAAAGAGGGAGATAATGCTTAAACTAGTGTAGATCTTTGAAGGCACACATGAAATAAGTATTTTTGGCTATTTTACCTAATAAGGGTAAGAAGCTAAAATACCAACATTCCTTTCTTCCAAAGTCTACTATGTTTCTTCAATTTGACTTAACATCACCTAAATGTTAGTTACCGAATGAAGAATTAAACACGTAAGTATATCAAATACTCTTAGACTGAAATCCAACAAAGAAAACTAACGCCTGTTTCCTATTAGGCAATGTGAACCGAACTCAGGGTTCCCATGAAGGTTCATAGTGCACAAGTAAGTAATTACAAGCTGAAAAGTTTCATGAGTTGCACCCAGGTATCCCAAGCTGAAATCCCAGTCCTGTGTCATTCCCTGAACATCTGCAACACAATCTAACATTCTTAATAAACGAGATAAGTGAACACATTCAGTTAATTTAGATTTTAAAGCATATTTACTAACAGCAAATAAATTAAAAAGTTTTATACCAAAAAGCAACATGCAAACAAGCAACAGAACTTATTTTTTATTTTAGAAGTTGATGCCTTTGACATTGTTTACTTAATGCAATTTTAAACATGATTCTGTTAATATCTGCCTCAATTAAATATAAGCTCAGGCTAAAAATAATCAACCCATAAAATTAAGCCTTCCCGTTACTTTAAAGTAATCGAGAGATGCGTGTTCTCAACATTAACTGTTTTTTCCCCTTTGTTCTTATATTCTACAGAGGTTCCAAAATACAATATACAATGATGCATATCTATAACACATATGCATAAGCTAATGCAGAAAAGCATCTGATTCTATGTTTATCCAGGGTAATCTGTTATGGTTTCTTTCCTGCCAAACCACTTCTGGTGTTTCCAGCGGGGCAATGACAGCATACACCTTCTTGTTATTATTTATGTACCAAAGGCCAAACCAAATGTCTGGGTGGGTCTCCAAAGACATAAAATCGGTAGGGTTTTTTTCCATCCACAGGACCCAATTACATTTAAATAAACCAACTCCTAGTGAAAGATTGGCTCCAACAGAAAATACCACGCAACCACAGACACTGAAATTAAATCAGAGTCATAAGTTTAGAAGCCACCAACATATTGTTAAAAATAGTCTTCAGTCCATCTTTGCGTATGCATACACAGGCCAATAATGCCCATTAGTAATGAAAAGAAATCGCTCCATTTCCTTCTACAAGATGCATCCTTCGCGAAAACTTCCTCATCTACGAAAGTTCTCTGTCTCAGGCTAAACGCGTAAAAACACCAGCGGCTGCTCGAAGAACTCCTCTCCTCACAGAGGCAGAACTACTGTCGTGTGCTGCGGGGGCTTTAAATGGATGACTCCTTTTGGCTGATCCTGGAGTGGCACGGACTTGACAAATGTGGGAAAGTGCTCAGCTGTGAGACGCGGGCTGAGGTTGTGGGCTCTTGGTCAATTGAAAGGTTGCATTAAATGTAAATTATAGGACTGTTCCTTAGATATATACTCCTTTCAACCAGGTGAAAGGCAAGCTGGGTGTCACACTCATTCGGAGATGGCCCGGCGGTGGCTTCCTAGCGAGGAGAGGAAGCCGGGCAGCCAGGAGCAATTATAAGCACCATCTCTGAAGGACGGAAAGGAAGGAAGGAAATATTTTTATATGTAACCATATTAAGTTTCCTTTTTAAAGTGCCTCTATGTATTTCTCTTTCCAATTTATACGAAAAAGTATTAGTTTTAAAACTACAGGCGAGCTGGCAGTAAATATTACACTAACAATTGTTCTTTTATTAAGTATTTATTGAAATAAATTCCTGTGCTTTCTCATTTTTCTTCCTTGGTTCCAATATTTATTTACAGCTGATTATTAACATCTGCCAGTATAACAGTTTCATCCATACAGAAGCCGAAGGGTAAAAAAGTCACACACACCCTTCTAACGTGACCTGTAGTTAGACAGAAAACAGTTTTCCCAGTCACCGCTTGGCTTCCTGTCTGTGACCTCTGAAAAGCATCGGAGGCCAGGGTTAATGGCCTTTCCAATCTCTGTGATAAGAATTCATTTTGTTCTATTACCAGCAGTTATCTGAGGAGCTGCTGCATCACTTCACCACGGTTCAATCAATGAGAGGACCTAATGAAGTAAGCAGCTGTAGCTCTATTTCCCTGGCCGGCTCTATCAGACAAATAAGAGCTATCAGTCACATCTCCAGGCTGATCTCCGACGCGGCACCTTCACAGGCTGAACCCGTATGCATATGGACTAATGATACCCCGCTCTTCCCTGGAAATCGCCCTCTCTGATAGGGCTTCCCTCACACTGAAAGTGGAACGGAATGAGTTCTGAGATGTTCTAGGAAGAGGACCAGGAGGTCAGATGAAAGAAGAGCGCATTTGCAGGACAGTTGGAAGAGTTGATACGAACGGCAAACAGTTCTCATTACGTAGCATCACAACTTAGGGATCACACTAAGCTACCCTCAAATATTGACACTTTCGGTGGGTACTGAATCTTCGCAAAAGGGAGAGGATGAAGAGTTATTACTTTCATTTTTATCACTTTTATTGTTGTCATAAGTTTAATGGAAGGACTTGCATTTTGACTAAGCCTTCAGAACTGAAATATAATTATGGTCTATTTTTACTTTTTGGTTAAATATCAGTCAAGGGAACACTGTAAGTTGACTCTGGGTCATTCTGTATTAGCTAATATCACTACCCTTACACAAAAAGCTGTGAGTTATTGCAAAACTCTATTATTCATATATTTTGATTTTTTACATTACGAATTTCATTCCTCTCTAATTAAAAAGAGCATTTGTTAAGAAAGGCTAGTTTCACACACGTAGATTTCAGAAGGGAAAAAAAATCTAAGCCTTGCACCTTCAATTAGTGGCCTCATAAATGTATTACAGACTCTTATCAGGAGTCCTGTTCAAAATGAACCCTTTTGTGGAAAGGGGTGCTCTACAATTTCTAGACTATTTCTCAGGCAGATACTGAATGGTTCGTAGGAAGCAATGAATAGAATATTCATCTTTGCTGATATGCTGAAAGTTACAAGTACCTTAGTTTACTTTATTAGGTTAATCAAGATGAATTTCATGTAATACAATTTGTATTATTTTAACTTGGTTGTCCTCTTTGCCAATTTGAAAGGGAAAAAAACATGGCCGTTTGCTGTTATGATAAAGAGCTGATCTCTAAGGGAAGCTGCATAAATTAAAAGTACTGCTAGCCTTGTACTCGATAAACATGTTCACACAGGCAAGAATATTTTATTTCATTAGAAGATAATCTTTGTTCAAGCAATATTACTAATGTATTATGACATAAAAGTACCAAAGACTCTATCTCCAAATGTCTTTAAATTGCTATGGGTGTATAACACCGCTTTCCTTTTCAAATTGTAATCATAGAGATAGATGTTTGAGTGATATCCTGTAACTATGATATCAGATAATCTTTTCATTTCAAACCTTTGGAGATGTAAATGAAAGATTAAGGTGCAGTAGATAAGAAGCTAAATGTAACAGGAAAAAAACCAACTATTGTGCTATTTAGAAAAACAAGGGGTGTGTCTGTGCATGCACGTGTGCGTGCGTGCCTGTGTGTGTGTGTCTGTGTCTGCGTGTGTGTGATTTCCTGAAGTTGTAACTCTCTAGGTATGTGTGAAAAGGACTGAAATATCTTTGCTGCATATGTAAACAGATAAGAATATGCCTAGCAGGCATTTTGGGAACATCTGTCAATTTTTTATAGAACATACTGATTGTGGGCTATTGATTGCATTTAAACAAAGTTGTTGCAAAAAAAAAATCAGCTAACAATTCGTGTAGAAAGGGCCAATCAATATTTAAATGACTCACTTTATTGATTTAAAATTAACTTTCAATTAAGAGATCCATAGGACTCTTAACTGCGACACTTATCCATTCAAGAGAAAATAAAGGTACATTTATCGATACACTTAAACAGCAGTGGCTGGTTTCCTATCGATTCAGTCATTTGCGCTGGGATTCGTTAGCGTCATCAGCCTTTAACTCGCTTACTAGGTCTTCGAGGTGTACAACACTGCAAGATGTAGGAATGCGCAAACCAACACAAAGAAAGGATAGAAATTTAAACAGAATTAAAAGATATAGGAAAAGGTAAGTCGACCTTACACTTCCTGCTTTAATTTTTTTCTTTTGGTATTATGAAAGGAAGACTGTTTAGATTATTTGGGTGGTTATTAGAAAAAGCAGCTTTTTAAGGGGCTATTTTTCAAAGCAAGTGGTTTAGAAGGCACATTTTGTGTTGTGAAATTGTGTGGACGAAATCTTTGAACAATTGACTAGTAAAAGCTTTACTGGCTTCTACTGACTAACAAAATCACTAACTTGCATATACTGGTTATATTCTAATCAATGACAGCTAAAAATCACAATTTATAGAATTTTTTAAAGGAAATAATTGTATTTCCCATTGAAAATAACTGCATATGAGTGTTTAAGGCCATATTTATTCAACAGTATTGCAAAAAAATCACATCAGGCTATATATACACTGTTGTTATTTTGATATTTGCCATTTTATGATTTATTTTTATCAGGGTTTTAATGAAAATAAAACTGATTTAGAAAATTAAACTATCATGGAAAATGGATAAATAAATTAAAAATGCATAGATCAGAAAATTTCTCCACGGTTTTTAAAACCCGTAACTATCCCTCTATTTTTGTATCTTTATTGCCATTGAAGGGCAATTCTGGATGGAGGGGAGGGCACTGATTATAAACCCTTTACTACAATTTCTAATATTATATCAGGAAAACAAAACCGAATGATCTCCACAGGGAATGGCATCTTAACAGAGCTGAGTCTCCAACAACCTTGATTGTAATGCGTGTGGCAGTGTCACTCTTTTCAGGAATTCAAAACGATAGGTGTGTTTTTGGCTTAAAGATGATAATGTCCCTGGATGACACTGTTTCCTCTGGATCTCTTTCTCGGACTCCTCACTGTGCAGAGCTATCTGTAACCAGAAAGGAGCTATCCCGAACAGAAGCCCCTATTTATTTACTGCCATATAATTCCTGGTAAGAGAGACAGAACAGCCCATCTAATTTCACTTGTACCGAACCTATTGTTAATGACCTTTACAACTACCAGTTAATCCATTCTCTCAGAATATCCATTATGGATACAAAAGATGTTTTCAGGAATTTCCAAGATCAGCTTTTAGTTTTTTCTCTGTGTATCAAGTCTGCGGTGGTTATGCTACACCAGTTAAATCTTTCGATTTGCTCTGAACTTGTAAGGAGCATTTGGAATAGATGGGAGTGAGAAACCAGAGTTCCAAATGCTCAAACACAAGAAGCCCCTCCTCGCATAGTTTAATCACATCATATTGGTGTAACACAATTTGTAATATATTACAGTGATTACATGTACTAAAAAGTACATGATGTCATTATTCCAACCAGAAATCAGATGATGACACTAATTAAATGATAGCAGGTGGTGCAGGGTGCCTGTCAATATCCTCTCTGAATCCGCAGAGAGAGGTGTGTGGTTCCCTGTCCACACACCCAGGAGTAGTGACAATTGGCTTAAGCACTATTCAGTCCCAAGGTGCCCCGAATAGGGCATTCACTTTGATTTAACACTTCCCTATCACATCAAAGAGGTGAAAAGGCATCTTTACGGATTGGCTTGCAAGGGGGGGGAAAGTTTATCTTTTACCCCAGTATGTGAAGTCTCTTTTAAGAACTCTGGAGGTACTTGGAAATGACCATAGGGGAAAAAAAAATATTTTAATTATCAAGCCATAAATCCATGTAACAAAAATAACTAAAAGTTGAGTTCTCACAAACTCTTGAGAGTTACAAACTACCACTTCTACCAGTATAAACAAGTCTGAGAGGGAACTAAAATACATGTTCGGAGGACCTCGCTAAAATATCTGCCCTGTCCTGTAAAACAAGATCTTGTTGCCTCAGCCACCTTTACATCTCCCAAAGATTGTTGGCTAAAGATTTTTTTCTTGTCATTAATCCTCTTGTATCTATAACCAAAATGAATTTAATATACTATACTATTCTTATAGTAGGCTTTGGGGAATGTTGACTACCTTAGGACGAATAATTCTGAGTTTACACCTGTAGTTCACCAGTCAGATCTCAGGAATTTCAAATGGGGGCCATCTGATTTTCTCCCTGCGTTCACTCCTTATCATCTTAATAACAGAAGACATTAAATGGTTTGGAGCTAGGAATCTTGTCTTTCGGACGATCACACTCCGTGTTGTTCGAGTGGGATGCTGTAAGTTAGCAGTGATAGAAAAGTAGATCTGCTCAGACATGATGAACCACACTGAGTGAGTCATGAGAAAGTGCAGACAACATATGCCTAAAAGGCAAACCAAGTGCTTTCTATAAATGATGGAAAATGAGTGTTATCTAATTTCTGAAATTCTCTTATCCAGCTTGATCTGCCTCTGTAGTGCTTGTTTCAGGATCATTATTGTATTTTTTTACAATAGATCAAAGACATGCTTGATAAGACTTGATTTGAGATAAATTTGTTACATTTTCAGATATCTTACAATATATGAAATCTCACAGCATGGTTAGTTTATTTAAGCCTTGTCTTCCCCCCCTAAAGGCTTACTTACACCGTAATTTCAGAAAGGTTTCATATCACTTTACCCAAATCATGGCTAAGACGGACACAAATAATTACAGGAATTAGTGCTACAGGGTGTAAAATTGTTCTCCTGGAGTAGAGGTGCATTCATTTCATTCTGAAATTCCCTGCTGAGAAATGATGTGTGCAAACTATCTAAAGACACTGTAATCCTCTGATGTTTTTTAAAAAAGAGTAAAGTTACATGTAATCTTTGACTAGAAAAAAAAAGTGTAAGCGTTGTTCATACCAAGGACAAATGCCAAGTATTCTCTGCTGAGCTCAAATGATAATTCTTGCTCTGTAGAGAAAAAGCCAGAAATTTATGAAAATCATATTTTTTCTACCTTAATGGAAGTAAATGTAATAGGCCTATAGTACCTATCAAAAACACAGAATGGCTGTACGTCTTCAGCGAACACTAAATTAGGTCGTCTTTCATGATCTGATTTCCTTTAGATGTTTTTCCTTTATCCTTTACAAGATCCTCATTTTCAATACCGTACCTCAAGTGAATATCCCTTAATAAAGTCAGTAACTATCTTTTGTAAAAATCTGGGAAACAACTGTGGTCACGTGCCACAAAGCCATTTGACTAACTATGCAAAATGGAATAACGGTCAGCTTCACCACAGAGGGGGTCACACGAGGGATTTTTAACTTCTTGTTCAGCCACAGAAAAATCAGGTGGCGTTAGGCACGAGGCCTACTTTCTTACCCTCACATGCCACTGATTAGTTCAGCCTTAGTAGAACAGAAATCCTTAATCTTCTCTTTTTAATATTGAAGAGGTAAACCCCTTTCACCTGCATGCGGAGACTGCCTTTTCATCAAAGCTCAGGAGATCCAGCAACAAAATCAATGTATGCCTGTTCCGAGCCGTTTTCAGGGTTTTGTAAGACAAATCTCTCAAATGGGGGCTAGTTTAATGCTATTGAGCTGGGCTTCGATCTGACCGAGTGAGTGAACAACACAGCAACAGTTCACTTTCCAGGGCTTTCCCGACAGGAGGGGGGACCGTTCTCCACACATGCAGCTGTGGAATTTCTCCGCGACCTCTCACCTCACCTAATCCGACTTTAAACCTTGCTGCGGACTGGTTAAATAAATAAATATTTAAGGGTAGCCCCAAATCAACACACATAATTAATTAATTTCTCTTTTGCACGTTAATAAACTGCACTTGGAGAAGTTTCCACGTCCGTGGGAGTGATTTTGCAGGACCAGGCCAAATTCTGAAAATTCAGATGTCTCTCTTAAAGGCATATGTTTGAAAAATCAATGAAAACGTGAATTTTTTCCCCCTCCTTCAGGATATGGGTTTGTCTATGGAATCAGGAAGGATACTTTGTTTTAAATGGAAGTATTTCTTTCCTGGTATTTATGCGACTCACTAAAAGCTTTGATTCCTTAATAGGTTAGGCCTCCTATCTTGAAAAATATTCAACTATTCAGCTATTCAAACACGTCTCTTATTAGAAATCCGAAAGTTACTAACTATGCGTTGTCGTATACAGTTTTCAGATTACAAATTAAAACGATTCATACTTCAAAAGTAAATTTGCACTCAATCCTATGATAAAAAAAAGGCCTTGATTGCTTTACCCATGTTGCTTCTATTAGTTTCATAACTTCACAAATTACCTGATGTTAAATCAATCATGACTTTACACAGCTACAGAGCTACAGCCTTCCTTTCATGA
>NW_026623078.1:32629735-32647235 GCF_023065955.2 Ursus arctos | reverse complement strand
TTTGACACTTCTTCATAAGTTATTATCTTTTCATTTGGAACATTGCCTTGGGACATCAATACACAAGAAGAAATGAAACATTCTTATTGTAAATATGAAAGAAAGATGACTTTATATTGTGCCTCTCCTCTTTACATGTCCTTTTGAATAAACAAAATATCCTGTGCAGGCCAAAGGACATAAGGGAGAGGATGATGCAAATGGATCTGCTCTAAGTTTGACACCGTCGTAGTCGATGTATGATTCCATTACGATAGATTATGCAATTTTGATCTGAAAAAAATAAGGTGGCATCCAAATCAAATGTGGTCAAAATAAGGCTCTTAGATGGGAAGTAGTCAAATTATATCCCCTATTGCAATAATGCTTCCTGTACAGCAAATGTATTTTTAATTCCTTTCCACTCAGGTTTATACCTAGAAGTAATTCACACTGATTACTAAATAACCCTTGTGAGTTGCTTTGTCTTTTGAATTTTAAAAAATACACTTGCCGTGAGCAATGAATTTCATAAACCAGCAGCTCTCATGCTTGATGAATCATTCTTATTTTATGCAGTGCTGTGTGATAGAGAACTGAGATAAAATATTCTATCCACAAGCTATTCGGTACAATTTATCATCAGCGGCTCACTAGTCCAGTGATAATACCTGGCTTGCAGATTGTAATGATCAGATTCTGTTTTTATTTCAAACAGGAGCAATTCCGAATACCAGAGTTTTTAATTTACATACATTAGTGAGGTTCAAATGTGGCAATAGCTACCAGCAAATTCACTTGCAAACTGAATGCTCGCCTTGCATAATAGGTTCCCTTTAGCAATTACTCACCAGTGAAATACCCAGATAAAAATGAAAACAAAGAGAAAAAAGGAAAATCATGATACATACACCATAGTGTGGACTAGGATAATTACTGAACCACAGTGAAGGTCACGTTTATATCTGTTTTAGTAATGATTTCGTGTACCTTTCCTCTGTATTGAATTCCTCATGCGATCTTCTTTCTATTCTATAATGCTATATTCTCTTTTATCCGTAAATTTTTCCAGTTTCAGTATGAGCTTCCTATTATACAAAAATGGTGATACTATTAGTAGCAGAAATTATTACTAGTAATGTTTCAAATGACGAAAATATGGAAACATCTGCTAAGTACAGTAATCACTCACACACGCATGCACACACACACACACACACACACACACACACACACACCAAAACTCCGCAAATATGCCAGGTCAAGCATTTAGTAAAACCGACAGGCTTATAATAAAATACCTCTTATAGTTACATCACTTTTACACTGACCACAGTATTGAGCTTGAATTCCCAGCAGCACCATTACTAGACATTTTCTGCCACCTTTCTAAATCTGAAAAGCTTCCTACATTTAGTGAAGATTAGGTAATGCTACATCCAATCAATAGTAGCTATCAATTCCACACCTTGTTCAGCAGAACAAGTTGATTAAAGTAAGTAAAAAGGCTGACTAAATATTGCTTAAAACTAGATGTTTCTTAAAAGTAATCTGCAGTTTTGAAAGAATACGCTAGTTATAGACGAAAACAAACGCTAAGATACGTCATAACGTATACAATGAGAATTGCTCGTCTGCCATCTTTTCCCCATAATATCGCTGAAAACCCAGCACTACGGCCCAAGTATAGAACAGGAGCTTTATCTTTATTCTGCATTTCCAGATTCTGGATTGTTTACGTCATGATCTTACGGTTATATAAATGGAGTCTCCTTTTAGCGGTTTTCTAAAAATGCTTATTTATCAGAGAGATCAATAATATCCTAAAGAAATCATAACCCTGTCTCTCGGAAAAGTCATTTCCAAATTCGTGCATTAGGCCCAACAGAGTAGCAAGTTTTCAATTTCCAGATCTGAGCAAATTGTGTAAAACCACTACTACTACTTCTAGGACAAGCCACGTTCAGAAGACACACAATTGGATTGAATAAACAACAAAAATAGCTGGCCTGGCTGATCTTTTTTGGTGCCTGCCTAAAAGGTAGAGATGCTGCGGTCATAGTGGTTTCTGGTTTCTGCCTCATGAAACAGTTCTAGATACGACCACTTTAAACTGGAGGGGATTCAATCTTTTCCCCCAAGGTGATAAAGACACAGCCATACATTGCTTAGACCTGGAAAATATTAGCCTTTATTAGAAATCATGCAATGAACCGGTGTAGGGAGCCATAAGGAAAAAATGGATAGGAAGAGAAATCAGAAAACGAGGGGGGGGAAAAAACCACACCTCTCTATATTTATAATGCTTTAGAGTGTGGTTAAACAGTCTACCCGTTTTCTCCCTAGTTACGGAAACATTATCAGTAGGAGTGGCAATAACTCTTCTTTGAAAAGTCACAAATAAGAAATTGGATACTTTAAGTTTTCAGACCTACCCAGGGTTCTGGTTTTTAAGCTCTCCAGGGCAGTGTGGTTAGACAATTACAGTTGGTTCTGGTTCTTCCAGGCAGCACTCAACCACTGAAGTATTATGGTCTATTTGTTTAGCCATGCTGCTGCTCATCTTCACCACCCCAGAGCTCAGCTGAAAGCATGGGGATCATGGGAATTAAGAATACAAGACAAATCCCGGCATATATTCAAAAGCCCCAAAGGTAGGTCTTGATCCCTATCGGACCATACGTCTACAAGAAAGGATCAAAAATACAGATTTTATTGTTATACTAGAGAGTTTTCCAGAAAATGAACACCCTTGAAGTTATAGAGAAAAATTCCAATTCATATTAAGTTTTAATATATATGTGTGTACGTGTGTGTACATACACATACTTATACAGGGATCAGTTATGTCTACTCTGTTAAAATGATGTGATTTCTGTACATACTATATGTATGTAATATCAGCTATGTCATACCTAACCTAAACTGATGTGATTTCTATAAAATCTCTGTCTTTTTCAAAATCATCTTCATTATCTCCTGATAGAAGCTTTCTACTCAAGTCAGTTGTTATGCTTGCCTACCCTACCTTTCTGTTCATACTTAGGTTCCCCAATCATTCCCCAACATCCTTTACATACACTTGTATTGATGTCCCGCTTCTAGCCCCCCACAGAAAACCCTCCAGGACCTTTTCCGATCCACAACCCAATCCTTCGAATCCCTTCTTTTTGAAAGGTCTCAATATTTGGGATGACACTGTCAGTTTTATCAGTGTTCACAAGGGTATTTAGAATAGCCCATGGGGTATATTCCATGAAAATGAAACAATAGCCTTTAAAACTAACAAAATAAGCAAAGCTTAAACAATCTGGGAAGATTTGGAGGGCAGTGACCGGGACTCATTTAAATACCTGAATGACTGTTATTGTGAAGATCAAGAAGGCCTAAAATGAACAGTTCCTCTTTTCTGTGGAAGCTATTTTATGTTTTCCCCCACATTATTAAATGAAAGGAAGAGTTTATTTTCCAAGCTCAGACTTTCACTGATTTTTATTTGGTAATTTGTTCTATTATAGCGGATGATGGACTGAACGGCTGGCTTGCATCTTGTCTTCCATTTTCCCTCAGACCTGAAGAGACTGTTTATATGGTTGGTAGAGGAGGAAGAGGCTAATTTGTACTTGCATCTCCCTCACAGACTGACAGCTGGACCAGACACCGTGGGCTCATGGAAATGTCTACTGAGATGGGCCTCACCTGGGGACAGCCGTGATTTGCCCACTTGCCCACTGAAAAGGTGGGATGACAGGCCAACAGCTTTGTGCATCTCTTCCTATTTTAATAAGAGTTGAAGAAGTTTGGTAGGGTTTCTTCCTTGGCGAGTTACATAATCACATAAAATATATTTATAAAACGCTATTTCTAGGTAGAACTACAAAGCTACATTTAATTCTGGGTGGATGGTTTTAAACTTAAGTTATGCTAAAAATTGGGTTCGAAAAAAAAAAAAGATGGGGCGTATGAAGACTAACGAGAGAGAACAATCACGGTCTCCTTTGTAAAATATTCTTCCAGCTTACTTTTAACGTCTAGTGTACGTGGAAGAGTTTATTATATTGATCTCATTGGTGTCCATGTGTTCTAAGGGCCAAACTTTTGAATTTAACAACACGGAGATCCACTGCCAGGCAGCAGAAGTCTGTGGTCGTTTTCTTGGATTCTGTATGTGAGAACCTCTTCTTATATGTAAAAGGTATGGGAACCTCTTCTGAGAATAGAATCTGACACTAAAACCTGTCTACACAGCAACCTCAACAAAAAGCTCTTGGTATAGTCTCAGCCGAAAATGTGAAAATACACGTATTTATCTTTTAGCATGGCAAGACATTCTAGTCACAACAGTGCAGATGTATTTCCAACTCAAAAATCTATTATTAAAATTAATAAAAGAAGTGCTTAAGTTGGGGTCTCCCATGCCAAAGCCAGTTCCATGTAACTATTTGTAGCTGAGTCTTAAAATTAGAAATGTTGTGTTTGTAGTAGAAGTAACAGAGATGTCGCTATAATAGAGGAAAGAGTTACGTTAAAATAAAAACCCTAAAATACTTAAAATGCCAGGCGTGTTTGTGAGTCAGAAAAGAAGGCTGTAGTGGGCATCAGGTCAGGTTTTTCTATTCAAGGGGATTGACTTGAAGTGGACTGCATATACTTCAGCAGTGACTTTTACTTTTTAATAGTGTTTTTACGTGGGGACTCTTAAATGAGTCTACCAAAAAATAGCAAATATACTAAACTAAACTGTGCTTTAGGGCTTCTGGTCCTAGAAAAGGTAGGTAAAGTGAAATCATTTTTAAAGTAGCCACCATGCCCCCCAAAGCCCATCTATCGTAATTATAGAAGGCCGAAAGCAAAGCTATGTATGTTTCCTAAAATGAGTCTGTTTTTTAAAAGAGATGCATTTGCAGTGAAGGCTTCACTTTGTTTACGATTTGAGATCAAGTAGGGATTTTTCATATCAAAATACTTTATTTCACTTTTAAAAACCATTCTTGCAGTAAGGAAACTCTCTTTAAAAAAACTGTTTGACAAATCACCAAATACACAAACATACAGGCACCCACTGGCTCATTTAAAATAATCTTAAGTACGTAGATTTAAGAAAATCTATATGTCTGCCACATTTTTTAAAAAAAGGCAATCACGACTTCACCCCTAATCAAAGGCAGAGGAAACTCTAAAATGGTCCTTGGGAGGTAACCATAATTCCTTCTCACTCTACGCTTCATTCTATGCTTCACATGAGGCGGAAGCGGAGGAATATGCCCATTGTTATTGTGTGGTTACAGTGTCCTGTGAGTCTGGACAAGTTATTAGGTCAGACACTAACTTCCTAAGTAGAAAAATGATGTGTTCTCCTTTGTGCTCTCTTCAGTAATGGCTGGAGTCGGTGCTAATTAAGGCCCCGCGGCAATGTGCTTCCAGAGAGGTCAGGGACTTCTTTCTGACACCTAAACAGTACTCAACTCAAAGGAACTGCCCCTAATCTGAAATGATGTGATGTAGAGCTGGCCTTTCAGATTCACCGTATATTTAAAGGAAAATGACAGTTAATGGCAGGGGTGTCAAAAAAGAGCAGATGGAGAAGCTAGGAGAAACGTCACTTTGTGGCTAAGTTTACCTGCAATTAGTTACTCCACGTAGGGAAACAGTAGACAATAGAGATGTGGACACTTGCTCACAACTTTAGCACTCCTACAATCTTGTAAAGAACAAATCTGCATCAGGCACACCCTGGGACAAATAACCTCGGACAAACCAAAGAGCTGTTTACTGAAGGATCTGTCTATGCTGGACCTTCTTTACACCAAGAAATGTACCATCTTGTCCAATGGTCTTTCAGAATGATTAAACCGTAATCTTTATTAGTGGTTGTATTCATGATAACACAAATAATAAATTCAAATAAGAACACTGTTAAATTTCTTATTGGGAATGAGCCATTGTGGTAATTAATCTTGGAGTCATTTTCTTTTGCCCCTGGAGGCACAGAACTTGCGAAACCAAAGCAATATTCAAAAGAGAAACCAAGGTTTATTGTCAGCTACTTTTAATAGACACCTGCACAGCTTGCTAATTACTTCAGAACTGTAAAGTCTATTGGCATTAATCCACTCCTAGCTTTCTTCTTATCCTCCCTCTCCTCAGCCACACACCTGCACAGCATGAATTGACATTGTATTTATCTCAGGATTTCTTGTTGCTGTTACATGATAGAATCACTGTTTGTGATGGAATGACAGAGGTTGGACCTGAGCTCCGGCCATAGAGCATTTAGTTTTGGAAGTATTTGTAGTTAATTCTAAAGACTTCTTCCAGGGCAAATGAATATGTAAGGTCAGCACCTTCTTAACCAAATACCAAAATCCCTTGAAAAAAGTACAATTCAAATTTAAAATATCTCTGGAGTTAAAGGCTTTAATAGCTATATAGTTAAAAGGTAGACATTAAAATCATAGAAGCCAGAGATAATTTAGATAAATAGAATCTCTGAGATGGTAGATGATTTTCCCCACTTAATACTAAGACAGGTTAAAATCAGGGTTTCTATGTACTACGTGGTTTTTCTTCTTTGCTCTACCATCTTACTTCTTTAAATAAGTTTATACAAAAAAGGAAATGTCCCAACATTGAAATATAGTAAAAATATCTACAGACATAAAAATATATCCTCAAAATTGTTATGAAAATGTGGTGGTGATTTATTTATACATATGTTATTGAGCCCTATGTAAATGTCCCCATTTCCGTAAACAGTTTCCTACATTAGAACCCAAACCTTTTACTTTAAAACATAAGAATAACAGAGTTTCTGGGGCGCCTGGGTGGCACAGCGGTTAAGCGTCTGCCTTCGGCTCAGGACGTGATCCTGGCGTTACGGGATCGAGCCCCATATCGGGCTCCTCCGCTATGAGCCTGCTTCTTCCTCTCCCACTCCCTCTGCTTGTGTTCCCTCTCTCGCTGACTGTCTCTATCTCTGTCAAATAAATAAATCAAATCTTTAAAAAAAAAAAAGAATAACAGAGTTTCTCCCCACAAATTTACTTAAACACATCAGACTAATCGTTCTCTTTGAGACACCTCCTGTTCGAGGCCACCACATAAGCTGTAAAGGTGCTCAATAGATACGCTAAGTGGGTGTGGATGGATTCAGCAGCCCAGGGTGATCTGGACAAAAAGTGAAGGGAGAATTCATAAAGTAAGATGGTCACAACTCTTGAAATTCAGACAAATACCTGGTTGACTGAAAAGTATTCCGAGGAATAGCAAAGGAAAAGACTTTTTTTTGCTCAAAGAAAAGGTGGGGAATCTTTTGTGCTATTTTCAACCAAACATATTTTCAATCTGTTTCTGACTTGTCTTTGTTTTAGCAAATAGGAATAAAATACTAAGTAAAAGAACTTGTCTGAAAATTTTTGCTTTGAAAATTCTAGTATGAAAGAGTCAACCAAAAAGAAAACTGCAAGGCTTAGGCCTCCTGGACCCTTTAAAAATTCTTCTCTGGTTGAGTGGCTGTTACTCAACCAAGGCAGACCTCAGTAATCCATCCTCCTGTGCTCACAGGAGGCTGTTTGGAAACGCAAACTTTGCCCCTGGGAACCTAAAAGGTAGCAAGCTTCTGTAACTGAATTATTCCAACCTGGAAATTATGCTGCTGAATTTAAAATGGGGCTGCCCTTTACAGTAAAAAAAAAAAAAAAAAAAAAAAAAAAAAATCCTGGCCAAGATAAAGATAACTAATGATAATTGTCCAACAAGTTCCCAAAACTTCAAACTGGCAATTAATTCCTTTTACAGAAGACTGAACTTGATTTTTAGTAGAGAATTAGGTATTGTCAGTATTTTAGTTTTCAGTTTTAGTTTTAGTTTGAAGTTTCCACTTCAAGCTAATTTTTCCATATATAAAATTTTTGGAAAAATGCAATGTTTCCAATTTTTTAAAAATTTTAAATATTTGAGTACTTTGGGTTGTTAATTTTTCAAAATATCATTTTAAAATAACTCCTTATTGTGATAGTTGATAACAATTAAGAATGCAAACTCAATTTAGATAAAAACCCTAATTCTACCACTTCCCAACTATCTGACTTTGTCTAATTATTTAATATCTGAGCCTCTGTTTCATAAGATGAAAATCAGTGATAGTAATAACTTTCCCTCAATGTGTCTGTGATGAAGTTAAATTAGTTAATACGCTTAAAGTGTCTGACAGAGTAGCAATCAATAAATTATTATTATTATAAAAAGTCTTTGACAACTTTTATTGTAAATTTTACTTTCTCAACCATTTAATTATATATAATAACTTATAAAATACATCCAAATATATAGAACAACTTTTTAAGGCTTTTCAATATGGAAAAATAGATAAGCATCAATAGAACAACTCATATTTGACATAAATTATATAGTAATGAGGAAGAAAACTTTTGACATTGTCATGTCATATGAAATAAAATCTGAAACAAAGTCAAGCAATTATTATACATATTCAGTGAAATCCAAGTGCTTCTTTATATAGTAAACTGTAATGTCTCAGAAGATGCAGTTGTACATTAGAATTTGAAAAATTATTTTTATAAATGCTTATGGACATATATTCACATATTTATATGCCAGACTACAAAGACACTAATGGAATAGTCTCTTATTTCTAAAATAATTTAACACTATTTTCAGTTCCATTAATAGCACAGAAATTAAACTTTTAAAACCCTACACAAACAAATCAAGATAATTCAGATCTCAAATCTACAAATTGAAATGGAGATTTGGTAATTATCTAGCTAATTTGATTAATAGAGATGAATAAACTAGATGATTCTGACCCACGGATCTGTGTTGGACCTGAAATGCTTACTTTGACTGTATAAATCAATTTAAACTGGTTAAATGCTAAATGTACTGTCTTCACAGCACAAAGTGAAAATGAGATTCTGCAGTCATTTAGTTATCTTTATTAATTCAGGAAGCTAAAAACAATTGCCTACCATGATATGCATATGTTTATTTCCTGACAAAATATTGGTTTTGTGCAACACAGATACGGTGTAAGGCTCACTCATTATCCTTGGTAATTTTGCTGTATGATTCCCCATTAGAGCACTTCACACAAATGTTTCTTTCAAATTGTTCTATTATGTCATAATCAAAAGACGGAATTTAGCCAAAATGCTTGTTTACCATCTTGTAGATAGTCAAAACAGTCTGTTGGTACGCTCTTTGATATTAATTCCTTCCCATCCAGGAATGGATTTTGGCCAAAACACTTGATTGCTCTTCTGAGGACTTTTACAATCGTGTGTCAGTTTAATCTAACATGAGCCAGCAGCTACGCAATAACGGGAGTCACTTAATATTGAGCCAGCTGATTTCATTGTCTGCCCACATAATGATAAATAAATACTTTGATCATAAAGTTTGCAGAATACAAAATAACACACTGGTGTGAAATAAGTGTTTTCATGACTTATTTTATTGGAGTGTCCGATTTAATCAATGTTGACAGGTTAATGTCGACAGCATGCTAAAATAATCAATTTGATCAGTTCTATCAAAAATAAGCAGCACAGTAATAGGGATCAGGTTAAACAATTTACTTAGTATGGACCAAACCCCAGAACCTCATGGTGGATATTTCATGTTTTCCATTGTATACAACCAAAAACTTGGCTCTTGGTAACAAAATGAGATTATTTAATTTGATATTATATAGATCTGATAAGAGACTTTGAGCCACATTGATTTGACAGAAATTCAGTTTTCAACTAGTCAGCTGCCATGTCTTCTTTTACCCAAAAATGGCACTTCACTGTCCAAGGTCTACCTGACCAGAACTCACCCAGCAACCAGAGCTAATTCACCAGAGCCCCTACTATAAATTGGACTCCATGGAAGATATATTAGAAGCAGGAGACATATTCTAAGATACTGGAATCTGGACTGAGAGCCAAGAGGCAAGACTAGAACAGATGAATTAATAATCATGAACAAAACTCAAGATGTAATTGAGTGCTAAGTTGTATGATACAGCAAGTACCACAGAAGATCACTGATGAGGGCTATATATCAATACAGATTGCAGTTTTGAGGAAATGGGGAATGAATGCTAGGCTATTAAAAGATTCAAAGGTTGTTAAAGAAAGAGGTGCTTCTGGAAATATGGACAACATAAGTGAACAATATGAGAAGAGTATGAGAATGCAGTTCATGTTGGGAAAGAAACAAGAAAGGTTTCCCAACTAGGGAAGATTAAGTTACTGTCCAACCTAATGTCTTCCCTTAATAATAAGATTCTAAACTGCTTATACCTCCCTGCTCTCTGACAATCACCACAATGTAAACTTGGGCAAGTTATTTAGCTTGAAGATACCTTTCAATGTCCTCATTTGTAAAATAGGGAATATAATGGTACCACTTGTTTATCATTACTGTGAGAAATAACTGAGCTTTTATGTGGAAAGCTGTTAAAATAGAAATTGGATATATACTTCGTTTAGGAAAGTCTGCTAACGGGGCGCCTGGGTGGCACAGCGGTTAAGCGTCTGCCTTCGGCTCGGGGCATGATCCCGGCGTTATGGGATTGAGCCCCACATCAGGCTCCTCCACTATGAGCCTGCTTCTTCCTCTCCCACTCCCCCTGCTTGTGTTCCCTCTCTCGCTGGCTCTCTCTCTCTGTCAAATAAATAAATAAAATCTTAAAAAAAAAAAAAAAGGAACGTCTGCTATCATCAATATCTTCCTCATTATTAGTAGTAATCATTAGTTACCTTTTTCTAAGTCTGGCTCATTCTTTCAGTCATATTTTCCAGTCTTGCTTTTTAATCATTTACTCTTTGTCTCAGCCAAACTACACCACTGACCTCTCCTACATACCCTGTGGTTTTCAAGCTTGGAGCCTTTGCTTACCATGTTTTATTTCATCTGGAGTATCCTTACCCAACCACTTCCTTCTTCTCCTGTTGAAATCCTACCCATATTCCAAGCCTCTCTCTTCCTGTATGTCCTCCATTTTGTTTCAGATTTATGTATCTGCTACTTTGTCTGGGTTCTCATAGCCCTGTTTTACCCACCTTATAAAATTTAGTTTCTCCTTGAACTATAAACTCCTTGAATACAAAGACATTTTTTTGTTGGGACCCCAATAGTAAGTCTAAGAAGTCACGAAATTTTTGCTGAATCAAAAATGATACAAACAGTTAAAATATGGGATATATGCATGCGTTTACACATAATGATTATGCTATTTACCAGAAAAGAGATTGTATAACCCTGAGCTAACAAATTTTGATTATCTACCTATAGTAAATAAATATGTTGGTCATTTACCTTCCCAGAAAATGACAGCAATCATGCTATGACTGGTTGCTGTCAACAAATCTCATGTTTTGACTTTTCTTCATCATGGTGAATGAACAGCCCTGAACCTCCCACCCTGAAAAGTGCTGTGAACAATGATATAGTCCTGCCACAGCATTTCGGATTTTCATATTTAAATAAATGATCCCTGCTCAAAATTTCATCTATAGGAACTCAATTATTCAGATTTTTTCTCTTTCACTTTTTTGCAACAATAATACAATTATTATGTGTTACATAAAAACTTAGCTCACAAGTGATAGAATGTTATTCTTTTGTATTTCTTACTTTTTTTAGGGCTTAGTTATTAGGAGATATTAAAACAAAGCCTTGTATACACTATGGATTCTAAAAGACATCACCATTAAAATATCAATACTTTCAAAATTTGACAGAATTGATGTGTCTTCTACGTACTATATCACATTATCTAGAGTTGTTTGTGTCTTATCAAAGCTAATATCCTCAATAAAATTCCACTGAATTACACGTAGAAGCTCACATTATCTCTTCATCCAAAATGCTCAAAAAGTAAAATTCATGATTCCCAACATCTGACTTCACATCAATTATCCATATGAAACTACCCTGCATGTGGCTAGTAGTTTTCCCAGGTGAGAATGATAGATAGTGGAGGAAAAGGAAGAAGAGAATAACAAACAGAATTTGATTATTGACTGCAAATAGTAGGGGATTATTGTGGAACTGATTTCTACTTTTTTTTTTTTTAAAGATTTTATTTATTTATTTGATAGAGAGAGGCAGCCAGTGAGAGAGGGAACACAAGCAGGGGGAGTGGGAGAGGAAGAAGCAAGCTCCCAGCAGAGGAGCGTGATGCGGGGCTCGATCCCAGAGCACTGGGATCACGCCCTGAGCTGAAGGCAGACGCTTAACGACTGAGCCATCCAGGCGCCCCTGATTTCTATTTTTTTTTAAGTTCTGTCTCAAAATGTTGGGTTTTTTTCCCTACAGAGTATTATATTCCAGGGTCCAGTTAAAAGCCTGGATTCTGGAGTTGGCATGTTTTTCAAACCCCAGCTATATTATCAGGAGAATGGAGCTGTGCAAACTTATCAACAGGCTCGACCTCTCAGCCTCAGCTTCCTTGTCTATAAAATAGTGATAATATCAGAACGTGTAACATAGTGTTGTTAAAGAATTAACTGAGTTGAGGAAATAAAAAAACAAACAAATATTTGCTTTTTGTAATTATTCTCAGTAAACCAATTCAGATTTCGAGTCAAAGTCGGAATTGATTTACTGGCAATAGATAACCAGTTTAGCGACCGAGGGCATATGCCAAGAAAGAAGAGAATATTCAAGTTAAACAACCACTTGCTTCTGAACTATGTGTATCGTTGAGAAAAATATGTCACCTTAGTCTAAACTCTTTGAACAATTCTATCAATCCTCCACCTCACTTGGCATCTATAGGCAAGGTCTTAATGTCCAGTATCACTAAAAGTCTTTGTATTTCAAATAAAAATAATAGCCGCCGTCAAGTATGTTAATGTCCATAATCATTGTAATTTTTGTAAATTATAACTGTCAGTGGTCACAAACCTATCCAATGAAAACATAAGGTAACAATTTAGCCTTTATATTGCTATTCTCAGAAAAGAAGAGCCACTTGTAGGAAACTTAAGTAGGAAGGAAAATTTATAACATTTATGCTAAAAATGGGGGAATTTTTTCCTTTCCAAATATTTCTAAGGTAATATTTGCTAGCAAATATCTATAGCCAAATGTTTACCAGTGCTTTTAATTTCCATTATAGAGTCAGGATACACAGTGCTACTTTAACTTCTGTAGACATTTAAGGACTATTTTCAAAATATCTAGAATGTCATAAAACAGTTTTCATTAATATACAGATTTTCAATTATGTTGATGCCCATGTAAATAAAATTAATTTGATTCATTACAGTATGGTCTCATAAACATTATAACTTTCTTCATTATACAATATTACTCTGAAGAGAGAGAGCTTATACTATAACTTTATGTAAATAAAATTATTTTTTGATCCTGATGATTAAAAATTATGTTTGTTTGGACTCCCTTTTTAGGATATTAATATTTCATAAAATATAGCCTAGAAAAAAAAGTAGTACTAAATTTCAATATTTGCATTTATTAGAAACAAAGAGATCTAATTGATATTAATCATAGGTTATGTATTTCGTATCTTACTTTGTTAAGTTTTGTCATTTTAATGACACCAGCTCTGATCAAGGAAAAAAAATTTAAGGTAACCTAATTAGAAAATGTATTGGCATATTCCATTAAGATGTCAATAGTCTTGGGGTAAAGTATAAACTAAAGCCAATTCAGTATCTTACTGTATTTAAACATAGCAAACATGTTTTAAGGATGATTTTTTATTTTTGGAAGAATAATTCTCAGTATGGTTAAGAATGGACCTTCAAAGGATGCTTGTCTTTGTTAATTACATGTTGCTTGGATATTTAAATAAGTCAAAGACTTTAAGTCTAAAGGTAACCCTGCAGAGTTTCTAACTGTCCTCAAAATAATTACAGAGTGGAGCTTGACTGTCATTCATGGGTATCTATTCCATTGTGTGAGAAGAAAAAGAAAATGGCGGACCACACATTAGCACATCACCCATGGCTAGAGCAATGACAAGACAGATTAGGATGTATATTAAATCTCACACATGACTGCCTTTCTGTATCAAGGTAAAAAATACTTGCTCTTACATACATTAGGGACCGGTGTTGGTCTGACATCTACATTAATATTGACAGCATATCAACATTTTTTTTTTTTTACATTTACGGAGTCAATAACTAGCCTAAACCTGGTAAAACTTAGATAACAGAAATGAAAAAAAAAAAAAAAATCTAGCAGGCAGCCTTATTTTCTCATATCTAAAGAAAATTTAACCCCCAAATAGTGCTGGGCTTTTATGAATGATCAATCCTATAGCAATACATCAACAGGCATACACAGCTGTGACTTGGTAATCCAATATCATTTGTCAAAAAAGAAATTTGGTAGATAAAGAATGATTCTAGAAAAAGAAACTCCTGCACAGACAATAACATAAATATTGTATGCATAGGAGACTGATTATTTTAAAAAGCTGGATTAACACCATCGTACTACTTCACCTTCTAGAAATTATTTTCACAGACAAGAGGAAATTGCTAGGCAGTAATCCTGCCTTCAAAATAACCACACTTGAGAAGCACACATAAAGCTTACAAAAATGGGAACTAGCAAATAGCTTAATTTGCTTAAGATCTTTAACATATTTATTTGTATTTAGCATGTTGAGAATTGGAAGCTCCAATGTGAATTGTGTTAGAGGAAAAAAAGTCATTATTTACTTTGTTTTAAAATATGAAAAAACTAAACAAAAGCCCATCTTCATTTCAAGGCAATATCTTGGCTTCATTAATAATTAATAAATGTTATTTTCCAACGAGGGCTATTTTACACTCTTTTTTTGAAGTATGTTACCTTTACTATTATTCTCAAAGATATCATAATGCTTTTAAGGTGCACACATATTTTATATACATTACACAAGAATGCAGCAAAATAAAACACTTACTTTTCCCCAGTCTTAGACTAGCCTCAGAGTGAATGGGGAGAGATACAAAGAAATCAATATTAAAAGAAAGAAAGAAAGAAAACAACACTAGGATCAGTTATTCTTCTGAAGCTCATATTCATGTGGTTAGGCATTTCAATTTTAACAATTAAGCTAAAGTTGGAAGTACCACCATTCACGAGAAACAAAATCATGCGGCAACCAAGCAAAATTTCTTTGGATTTTAAATGCATCGTGCAACAACATTTCAAATGCTGCTCATCTCCGAAGTCAGGTGAGCTTTCGTTAAAACATGCCTTTGATAAAAGACTACCTTTTCTCCCTTTTCCAACACTCTGTGGAAGGTGATTCGGGTTAAAGTGATGTTCCTAGTCAGAATTATCTCCATAAGAGCCATGCTATCATTTATGTAAGTCCTTGAAAATGATGCCATTCTGTGAGGCCATGACAAAATTGCCTCCATGGGTATAAGCCCTTCCATCAGGCAACCCTACTGGTAAACAAAGGCAGGAACAAGAGGCCTTTCTGCGCACTTCCAATGCTGTGCTAGCCTCTTCTAGCAAGATATGTGTAAAAGAAAAGAGGTAGACAAATGCCTAACACAGAAGATCACCTGCACTCTCCTGTTTACAGCATTAAAGCAGATTAATTAATATCAATAAAGTCCCTGAAAAAGTTAAAGGATCATTTTAACAAGCAATGAAACGATCATGATTCTGAGAGAGGCATAGTCTGTCCTTCACCGGGGGTGGTTTTTGTGCTCAACGAAGTGATGTGAAATTAACTATTTTCATAAGCAGATGGTCTTTAGGATAATGGCTTGTACTTTTTAATTTCCTTTTTGGCAGCACATCATGCCAAATGTCAGCCATGTCAATAGTCTTCATCAAAAGTTGTCTGATATTGTTGGGATGTTTTGTACAGATATCCAGTTTTTTCCCAATCTTATAAATGGGAAGCAGAAAAGTGTAAGAAGGTACAGAAAGATAAAAATTTAATATATTGAAACGAAGGGAAAACGAATCCATTAAAATTCCAAGATTAAAATTTTAAGGTTTAAAGTATTCATTATTTCTTTTCATCTCCACTGCATTGCTATAATTCAGAAGCCAGTAGTAATCTTTAAATACTCTCACAGAAAACATCTTTTGTTCCTAAACCTTATTCTTAACAAGGGGTAAGTGATGCCCCATTTATAACATTTTCAATTCATAGAGTCCACATGTGGCCGTGCACCAGCATAGCCAGACAGAGTGTACATTTCAAAAAAACTAAACCTCATAAATCTCCAGAAATTCCTCACATCTATTATGTTTACCTTCTGCTGCTGATGAGCCTGTTGGGCTCTGTACAGAGGAAATTACAAGCGCTCCAGAAGATTTGGCAAGAAGATGCTAGAAGAAACAACGGGCAAAAAAAAAAAAAATTCTTAACTGAAGCATCATATCCAGCTTTGGCTACCATTTACATATTTGAGATTACAGCTAGCAAAATGGAAATTCCATTGAAATGGAATAAATTGTTTTCTGAAATCCCTATCTGATTACTGTTGGTGATGTCTGAAATTAAACATGTTAAGCTACACTCAATATACTTTATGGAATTCATCTGAAGGTTAACATTCTTATTGAAAATCTGTCTGTTTATACAATTTCCAATTAAGGTACTTGTATCCACCTAAAACGTTGACTCCTAGCCTGTGATCACTTCCCTATTAATCTATTATTACCAAACAAATCTCTCTTTACTTAATGGATGTTTGGAGGCTGTTGTAACAGCTGCTAACTAGTAAGGAAATGCCAGTAGAAATATTTTATAGTCACACGTTTAAATATCACTGGAAATCAGCTTATAGTTGATGCCAGGGGAAATGCTTATGGTTAAGGCATATCCTGCATAGTGACAAAAAATTAACAAGTCAAAAAAAACCTACCCAAATTATGTATACACAATGCCAACACAATCAAGTGAAAAGTAAAAGCTTAACCACCAGGCTTGTATTTTTTTTCTTTACTCATTCTATGTATCAAGTTTTCCACCACATTGACTGATTATTTTATCATTTTGAAGACAACGTCACATGACCCACATAAGAAAATGATCTAAAAGAAAACGTAATTACGCTTGTGTCCCAAGGGGACTTAATTTATATGCTTAAAGTTTGTTAAATGCGTAATTGCGCCTTGTTATTACATTTCATTCATTATAAAGATAAAAATGAGTAACCAATAAGGTGCAGATCCATTTAACAGGAATCCCTCTCGAAATAAAGTTGGAGGTGAAAACTACGCCTAAGGAACAAAGAGAAAACAAAACAAAACAAAAACCACTGGATGAATATCAGTTGTTTACAACCATACATAAAAAGTAAAAATCACAATTCAACCGATCTTAGTAAAAAGAGGTCATGAGGCAATCAAATTAACCTCAGCCATATAACTTACCAAATCATCAAATACTCATACACATACTGAATTCCTGACCCACGCACATAGCTGCTCTCCTAACCATTCGCCTCCACCTGTGCAATTCTCTACCTGTTAAGACCATTCAGAAGTAGGTAAACCAAGGTCCTAAGAAGAG